>NW_026054578.1:248977-423632 GCF_022478715.1 Daldinia decipiens | reverse complement strand
CTTTAATTAAATACAAATATGCGAAATCGTTGATTTTGTATGGGAAATGGGTGGCCCCCACTAGGGTGGCCCCAGTAAGGGTGGTTTGACTTATACAAAGGACTAAGTGCCGCTTCCTTAATAAATTTGAAAGTATAATAAATGATTAGAAGCACGAGTTTGATTAGGGCCCGTCATAATTATTCGGCCAAGGCAAACCGACTTGATTACCATATTGATTTTAATTACTCGTTACTTTAGGTAAGGCAAGCGCATATTCAAGCCGTGTCCGACGTTTTCCTTTCATGAGGCTGAGTAAATGTGTCTGAGTAAATGTGTCTGAGTTTAAGTTCTTGTACCGAAGTACCTTCTAGTTTAGTCGTGTCCCGTGTCTGTGTCCCGTGTGTCTGTGTCTCGATTCTCGGCCAAGAGTGGGGCCACGTTTGAGCGGGCTACGGCCACTAATTGAGTTGATTTACATAGTAACGATCTGAAACCGCCCGAGACTAGCATCGACCCTAACTAAGCCTATCGTTTGCACTCCAGCGTCTCGGGATTTCTCTCTCTGCAAGATGGCTGGCTTGCAGGAACGACAACAGAACTGACATATGATGCGAGCCCGCCATCAATTATCTGGGACTCACCGAAATGATTCCGTAAGGATCATTATACACATCGTGATGCTTTTTCGTCATGTTAGCCACAGGTTTTCATTGGGATGCCTATATCTGATCACAATTGGATATCTATTCTGAAGCCCTTCTCTTCTAGGATGGCTGGTTAACCTGGGGGATTAACGGCCAATGGGCGAATTACTATGTAGTAGGTGGATTCTCAGTGCGATGGATCGCCAATACATACATGCATACATACCGACATTACATATCCAATGCATGTGGTCAGACATCTCCTTTCGAACTGCATAGAAGATTACTATTACATATAATCCTATTTACCTATGCCGGAACCGAGGATTTTTGTGTGGCACGCAATAAAGCGCTGTCTCATCGCGCCACACAACGTGGAAAAGGCTAAAATTTCCGGGCGATCTGTATCACTTGGGGGTTTCCCATTGAGGGAAATGATACTTGACATGTGGCCTTATGACCACCTAGGTACGGTTCAACGTTCGTTATACACTCATTCGCTTGGCTTAATCATTGTATATTCTTGTGGGGTTCCTAGTCTAGGTACCTAGTTGAGATTCTGCTTGTCAACCCGGACGGCTGGTTCGTACGACAAAGTGTGCTATTCAGGTACCTTGTTTGAGACGAAAAGAAAGCTGCGCACGACAAACTTATATCGCACATGTACGTAGGAGTCTTACTGGTCGGCCGCTCTTTATTTAGCTGTATTACGTACGCCACCCTCAGATAGATTTGTGACGTCTTTCTTTTTATGTTTAGATGGTTGATTTTGTGGTCTCTCTCGCTCTATTCTGTCTTGTGAGATGCCGACTCGACCAAGTTGCGCGCGGGACTTTACAGTACGTACCCAATAGAACGATCAAACCGACTTAGACCAGGATGACGGGTGTTGAATTGTCTGCAAGTAACGACGCTAGTGTTTCTGATTGGTGAAGTTTCCCCTAATGGTTTGCTGATTGGTTCGAGATCTTAGCTTGAAGCAAGGGTATTAGACTCACGTACAGGGGTTCAGGGATCATCTATCCATTAATCGTTTGAATCTTCCTACGAGTTATGCTCTGGATAAATGCCAACCGCTTCAGGAATACATAAAGCCGTCTTCGAAATCGCTGACCGACGTTACGTCAACTATTGCCATGACAAGCGCCGTCGAAGAGTTAATTTTTATAATCCCTTAAATCTCGGGTCCCACGTGTATATACGCTATGTATGTACGCCATGTAAATGAGCTATGCATCTGCTTATTAGCCTTGTGAATACCTAGGCAACTACTAGGGTAATGTTCGTACGTGAACCGCTGTCGGTTGGGGTTTAGAATGAGGTTTTTAGATTCGGCGGTTATTACCGGGGTTTCCATGCTTGTCCGTGGGTCCGAAGTCCCGTTCAAGATGTGATGCACCGACTTTTCTAGTGCCTCTGGTGCCATCGCGAAGCTTTTTCAGTTAAGCCCGACCCCCTTTTCCCCACAATTCTTCATAGACGATATGAGCTAATGCCAGGTACGAACCGGACCTCAAGCAAGGTCCACTATCTTGATTAGACAGACCTTAAGTGGATAGAACGGGGAGTCGCGATTGATAGTCGCTTTAGTTCTCTCTTTCTGTATCTCGTTGGTGTTGTTCTTTCTTTTCGAGTTTCTTCTTCTGTCTTGTGCAACTTGGGATTGCTTGTTCAATCGCATTTTCTGTCCGCCTTGACCGGTTGACTGGAAACTTCGCCTACTTCATCAAATCTTTGTTCAGCCATCTTCAACGAATATCACAACTCACGACCAAGTGTCGTCTGGTCTCACAGCGCGCCGTACTTGTTGTAATTGTCTGTTTGACACTCTTTTTTTAACTAGTTAATTACTTCTAATTCTCTACTTTCGTTTTCTCCGTTTTCTTCTTATTATCCTTCTCCCTGCAGGACATCCCATCCTGTCTTGAAGACACTTGGTTTGCCCGCGCGCCTTTCGTTTTTCAAAATCATCGACCTTACCGTCGCCTTACAACTTAATTACTACTGAGATTTGTAAGATCAGCCTGCCTTGAGCTCTCGGCTGACTTTCTGTCACTCCAACCCTGTGCTGGCCGTGGTCCTGAAACGCGAACGGTATCCAAGACTTGAAGGTCACATCATCTGGATCTCTCTACCACCCCACTCTCACCTAATCAGGAGCAGCGTTGTGCGACGACTACGGTAGCTTCTTCACACTATCCCCCAACTCGTCGGCAAATATCGTCTTCCGATCGTGTCCGAGTCTTGGCTCTGTTGGAAGACTTCGGAAACACCCACGGGCTTTACCTTCGTTTGAGTATTATCAATCTTGGGTGTTGCCTCCCAGTCTGGAACTAGTCACTCATAATTGAACGAACCCTGGCCGATTTGGGTTGATACGAGGAAAGGCTAGTACCTGTCGAAACGTCAAGTGTACGTGATCTCCTACTTAGTGCTATCTTTTTTATTTTTTAACCCCCCTGGCTGGATATCACTTGCCGGTTAATGTTGCTGCGACCACTAGAATTGGTCACGCCGAGCCCGGATTTTGAATAGTATATGGCTTGATCTTACGATGGATGCCCTTGGCTCTGGAGTTAGGGCTAAACTTCAAGTCTAATCGCTATTTCCATCTTGACTGCTTTGCGAATCCTCATGTACACTCATCATAATTATGTTCATTTTTACCTTCAGCTTAGAGACTAACCGAAATCTAGCTTACATCAACAATTTTATCGGTTTAAAGTGACTGGGTTACTTTTGAACTGCAACTTGCCGCCTACCTGGCATCGCAGCTGTTTCTATTCTTACTATTCGTCTTGGTCGAGGTTAGGATCGGGTTCGTACTTAGTCGCTTACTGGCCGTTATTCTGGATATAGCGAAGACGACGACTTGGTTCCACGACTGTTTGCCGAGCCGAGCGAATTTCTGTTTGCGATACCTTTGGTTTATTTACGCCGAAGCCATTTCCCGCGTTATTAGGACGAACACGAGGCCAGTAGTTTTCAATCTTGTTTCCGTTTAATTCATCTGATCCACCTGCCGGCGGGTCATCGGTTACTGGCATTGTATCGATTTAAACTCGTAGGGTGGGAGCTGGGACTTGTGTATGCGGCTTATACAGCCGGCAAAAGCTGCGACGGATTGGAAAGAAGTGGTATGTGGATATCTGATCTGGGTTCTGCGCTGCCCAGATTGTTTGTTTAAATGAGTCAATCTCAAAATGGGCGGTATAATGGCCAACCACCGGCTATGGAGGGATCTGTTAAAAGAGCGAGGGAGATGGCTAGAGCGAGAGAGTTAGCTGATGCGAACGGGGCAAGGGGAAAGATATCACCATTTCCAGAACCTGCATCCATGAGACGGCCTCAAGTACCTGCAGGACTACAACTTAGGGACGAACAAGGACAGATAGGAATGGCGATATCGAGACCGACACCGCTGTCCCAGTGGCCGCTCGCCGGGCCTGTCGCGGCACCATCACCTAGTGATTCAGAGCCATACCGACCGCCACCTGGCAGATCGCAACCACCCCAACGCCCTCCACGTCCTAGCAGAGTGCCGTCAATTTTAGACAGTTCTCGTATTCAGGAGTACACGCCTACCTTCCAGTACGCACCTCAGAACGCTGGAGCATCGGAGCTGTCCGCACCCGAGACAATGCAAAGCGAATCGTTGAGACTGTCGACTAACTCGTCAGTCGGAACGATTCCCGATTTTCCATTACCGGTGGCTGCGGATTCGCTAACTCCGACAAGGAGAAGTGTAAATCTAGGTCCGCCGCCATCTTCAAGGAGAGGAGCCTCGTCGTTTTATTCAACTGTATCGTACGTTTCACCGATACCAGAAGAGAGCCTGAGGACGCGATCACGTACTTCTTATGCGTCTAGCGCGGCGATACCGGATTCCTTCGAAAATTTATCGCCAGGATACAGTCCGGGCGCGGTCTCTATTAACGACACGATAGCGGAGGAGTCTTTTATTAGCGACGACGCGGATGAAACTAGCCTAGTTAGGAGTGCGAGCATTGGAAAGAGGGGAAAGCCGGCTCTGATAACCACAGGAAGCTTTGAAAAGAGCGATTCGATGCTGAGACCTGGACCTACGCCGGTTCAGGGCGGTCCGTTCCGAGACGGTACTGGATATATCGAGGCCTCGTCAAGCTCGTCAGGAAATGTTTCCAGAGAGGCTGTCGGCACTGGCGTGACTACCGATAACATGCTGAATGCTTTTGAAGGCGCTAGCGCCACAGACCCTTCATCGATACGGAATGTTGGTCCATCACCGAGGCCATATAATAGTCTTTCCGCAATTAGACGTCCACCACGTCTTGATATAGATGCAGTAAGAGCGGCCGAGGCTAGAGGGAGCTTGACGAGCTTGCCGGATCTAATTCGACGGGCGACGAGGCTGGCATCGCTGATGGACAGAGGCCGTAGACCAGGGAGTCGTTTTAACGATCTCGACTTTCCTGAGGAAGCCTATGGCAATGATCCTGAGAAGGACTTTTATTGTTCGTTCCGCTACCATCTCTAATTGTTTAATGTACTAATTGACTTGGCAGATAATAATAACAATAAGCACCAGTCTGGGCTGTCTGATATGCTAGCGGCATTTCCGCCCCCGGCAACTCGAAGTGGAGTACGAAAAAGCAGACTCTCCGCTGCTTGGCCGTTGGGCCGAATGTCGTTCCGCGGCCCGCCGGCAGCAACAGAACCGGGGGTCGACCCTGAACGGGGACCGCAGAAGAAGGGGCGCCGTTGCTGCGGGTTGCCTATATGGACTTTGTTTGCGCTGGCCTTCATGTTATTATGCATTGTAACCGCTGCGGTTATTGTTCCTGTCAAATTTCTCGTTCTTGACAAGCCGGTTGAAAAAAGTGTAGCGCAACCGGCTATTTCAAACTGCGAGGCGCAGCTAACCTGTGCTAATGGGGGCACAAATGTGGTTGTGCAGGGTGTCTGTTCGTGTATCTGTTCCAACGGTTTCACTGGGGCGGACTGTACAGTTCCTACTTCTCAGGGCTGTACTACAACATCGATCATCATGGAAGGCACCAATATCAATAACGTCACTATTGGCCAGGCAGTTCCCCGTCTTATCAGAGATGCACAGAGTAACTTCTCGATTCCTCTAGTTGCCACGTTGATACAGTCAAAATTCAACAAAGAAAGTCTATCCTGCAACACGGAAAATGCGTTGGTAACCTTTAACGGACAATCTTTTCGAACACAAGAGTCCTCGGCTGAGGTCTCTGACCTTAGTTCGAGCCCTCATCTCGCGCAGGCTGCTATAGCTGCCGAGGATATCGCCATTACTCTAAGCGTTTTTCCGGATATTGATATCACATTGACAGTTGAAAATCCGGCAGGGACTGGCGCGTTCACTGGGAGTTTCGTGGTGACTACTCTAACTAATCCGACTACAATTTCTGGATCTACTCTATTTGCTACTACTATAACACCTAGCAACTCCAAGCGATCTTCACCTACGCCACAGCCTACGACAGCCTCGACAACAGCCTCGACAACAACCCCGACAACAACCCCGACAACAGCACCCGCCTCGACTACTACTACTACCACCTCAAGTAGTACAAGCTCGGCCCCCGTGCCAAGTTCAACTTTTACTGTTACGGAGGAGATTGTCGACTTTGCGCGCGTGGCTGTGCTTTATATTTTCCAAGAGCAAGCATTATCCGATGCAGTAACTGCCCAATCCTCGGTCCAGAGCTTTTTCACTGACGTAGACGCCGGTCGAAATACGTCTTCCCGCGTGATGATGGACCAAGGATTGAATGTCACTCTTGGCGGAGGAAACACAATTGATTTCGTGAACCTATTTGTTGATATAGGCAGAGGACGAGTCGGAGGTCGCAATAATTAATATGTTTTGACCAAGGAAACTTATGCGCCTACGTTTCGAATGCTATTCGAGCCGGTCGGGCAACAATACCAAGCCGCTCGCTAAATGAACAACGGGGGCGAGCTGACTTACAATATGCCGCGGGCCTAGAGAGGTCGCGAGTATTTAACGTATGACTGTTCTATTTTCTAAGTTGAAGACAAGCCCAAGGGCGTTGTTCTTCGTGTACAAAATATCCGTATCGATTTTCACGCATGAACGGCACGAGGAAACCAATTGCATGTGTAGAGAAGAGGGTTTAGCGCCGGCGTAAATAGGGGAGAACTCGTAGATAGCTCGAGCAATCTTTCGAGGCAATGTTTAATAGAATCGTATCTTAACCAGATAAAAAAAAAAAAAAAAAAAAGGCTGCGTGATACATGGTTCGATAAATCTGACCCCGACCCTGACCCCGACCCCGCCTCAATATTACTTAGCTTGTTGGAACGTCGGAACCAGAGTGGGAATATTGAAGTTTACTTACATTGGCTGATACATACAGTCAAAGCGAAGTACGCATAGCGCGTCTATATACTGTGCGAAGGTCAAGTATGTAAATTGTAATTCTCCAATACATATCAACTATGTACCTATGTATGTACATGTGCCGCGCAAGTGCTGTGGAGTCTGGTCCACAGGCTATACATATGTATCATACGAGGATTACAGGATACGATCGGTTGGATCTGGAAATCCATACAGTGTACTAGTTACGGTGCAAGCAATTCCGAAGCTACGGGAACTTTTTTTTTTCTTCTTATTGTTTTACGTAACCTAGGTATGTATGTATGTAGGTCCGGTAGTTAAGTGAAAAAGGACCTAAACCAAGGTAACTATGCCTATGCGTAAATGTGGGGAAAGAAAATCACAACAGCTTTATTGCAGCCCTAGTTCTTTTTTTTTTTTTTTTCTTTTTTTTTTTCGACATCTGTGCTGTTTGTCCTTTGCTGTTATTGGCGCGCAAGTGGTGATGCAGTTTGACTACGGCATTTAACTACCTAGGTAGCCCACTTGCCTGACTGACTATGTGTATGTGTATGTGCATGTGTATGTGCATGTGTATGTAGCGCAGTGGGATGTACCGTCTAAGAGGTATGTTAGGTACCTAGATTAGGTAGGTAGGTATGAGGTATGTAGTTTAGACCTTGCCGTCGCATAGTTAGCGTGCGGTCAGGCGGTGCGGTTACAATACACTATGTATAGTACCTAACCTAGGTATTTTGCTTTCCAAGGCACGAGTGCAGGTTTAGGGCTTGCTAGGCTAGACGGCACCCGTAGATATGCCCATGCGGGTACGGCCCCGTATGTATCTGCCGTGACGGCGACGGCGATTCGCCGAGGTTGGGGCTGGAACGCTATGTTGGTTTGGCCTAAAGCTGGTAAAGTGGTGGGTTTATACATACATAGCATATGCGAGTCTACCTAGTCCAGGCACGAGGAGATCCTACGGGGAACTTCTGGAGTTGCGAGTCGCGGCTGTTGGCCCGTGTGGATGGGGGTGGGCTGGTTTTATATGTAAGGTACAATCGCCATGATGATGATGATACTTACGGTGCATATGTCTATGTATTTGCGAGACAGCGGGTCTTATACGTACAGCATGCAATGCATTAGATATGTATATTATACAGATTATACATAACTAATATGATAATATGGCATATACTATTTGTAGGCTGTGCAACCCCCCGTAGGGAAAATGCAGCTAGGGCTGCTTACCGGCTTACGAGGCTTTAAAGACCCAATCGGATGGCGTCTGTCGGAGATGGAGAAAATGCAGAGGCAGAAGAGAGGGCTGAAGAGATGCGGTGTGGCCTTGAGGGCCCGGATGTTTGGGAGGGATATGAGGCTTTATGGGGCTTTATGGGGCCTTTTCCTAGCGCTATGATCGATTTACTATCTTTGCTGTAACCTAGTAGTGTATGTATGTACATATGTAGGTGTTGACGGACCCTGGGACCTTGGGACCTTGGGCTGATGCTGATGCAGGGGCAGGGCGTTGATCCGCGTGGGCTGGGCAGTACCAAATAACCAAATAGCTTGTGCTGAGGGATCGACAAGTGCCGGGCTGCGCGGGGGTTTGCTGCTGTGCTGCTAATGACCGCATGGCTTGATGCTTTTCTTTTTTCTTTTTGTTGGCTTTGCCCTTTTGCCCTTTTCCCCTTTTGTCTTTCGGGTTCCTTCACTGTCCTTACTGTACTGTGCGTAGTATTGATGATGTGAGAGAGTAAGTAGGCACACCAAAGGATGGGAGGATTCTGCCCGAGCATACCACACACTGTTCCCTCTTGGACATTTTCTCATCCCCCTGTGCCTTGCATGCCCTGCATGTCCGAGATGCGGGTCGTTCTGGCTCGACCCATCAGTACTCACAAATATTTATCGTCTTTATATTTGTACTTCTCCCGGACCTCTAGGGTTTCTTCTGTCAGCTGAAGGGGGGGTTCGAAAAAAAAAAGAGAAAGAGTAAGACATTCGAACCATATGAGCAGCCATCTCCCAGCCCACTACGTTCCTTTTTAATATTTATGATTACGATGATGACCATGGTTTGAATATGATCATATTATCTGTCCTTCCTTTTGAATAAAACACGCCTCGGGTCCATCATTCGCTTTACCTGATCCAAGTCAATTACCGAGGACATTCCTTATTGCCTACCACACTCGGTAGCCCGTTGTTAGCCCGGATTCGCATCACTCATTACCGATTCGACCTGGAGTCATCTTTGACAAGATCGGTGGGTTCCATATACTTGAAACCAGCGAACGCACAATCCTTAAGCGGTCCTGGGGAACGAGTGAGGAATATTCACTACCTCACATAATGTCGGATCACGAAGCTACACAAGGAAAGCGGAGGAGCCCCGAGTTGTTAGCACTGCCGAAACTGATCGTACCCACTACCATTGTCGAGGATTTCGATGCCAACTCATCGAATGGTAATGTCGTCCTCCAGCCTCATGCCCTGAGTGTCGATTTTCCGTATAACACAGGCGAGCCTGTATCACCATGCTCAGATCTTGCACCCTCATCTCGATGTAGCGTTGTCTCACTTTCACCATCCCTCTTCCCGCTACCACCAAGCAGTGCTACTCCGCCAACTACTGCTCACTCATCAATGCTGGACTCGCCGCCGCCATGCACATCACACTCGCATTCCTCTATAAATTCGTGGTTTTCTCCGCCATCGCCGCCTCCTTCTACACCGCTACCACCCACTCCCACGCAAAAAAGGATAGCCAGCCTCATCGGTCTTGCAAGTGGCCTCGAACATATCCAGGTACCTGCTTATGCCAAGGTTAAGTGTCCTCTCTCGGAGTCGCCTGAAATAAGTCCGGCAAGTCCAATAAATGATCCCAGGGCGCCACCCCGGCGGCTCACAACTTTTACCATCGACTCCCAGGGATTCCGGGAGTCGGTAATAGATCCAGACGTAACCCTTACACCACCACCACCAAGGTCATCGCTACCGCTCCCGTACTCGCCCGGTCTATGCACCCCGGAGCGCTTAAGTAACGCTAGCGTGCCGAGCACCCGAGTGGACTCGACGACGCCATTGGCGTATAATCTGGCGGATTATGAACACGGCCGAACTCCTCATAGCCCCGAGTCCGAGCGCGAAAGGAGAAAGCAGCTCAGGGACGTAGAGGCCGGAGGGACAGGTTGGTGGGCGCGACACCGGCAAACCAAGCTGCAGAAAAGGAGAAAGAAGATGACTATGGTGATTATAGGCGCGGCTTCGACAGCCGTGTTAATAATTGTAGCTGGGGTTGCCGTTGGGATATATCTGGCAGTGTCCGGTAGTGTGTCGTAGGCAGGCCTTACCACCCCATCTCCCATCTCCCATCTCTTATATGGATATAAGAGCTATTTACGATATAATTATGATGCAAGAAAAAGAAGGGATAGAAGGTGAGATAGACAAGGTACCAACCAAGGTATGCCTATATATAAGTACCACCTTCATGTATGTATAATGAGTGTATGAAACACATCTGGGCTGCGTACCATGGAGCCCCCAGATAGACAAAGACATGACATGACATGACAAGACAAGACGAGTGCGTATGCACAATCCTTCGTCTCGTGATGAACTGTTGTAAGTTTGTACTTGGAATTTTACCTTCTGACCTGCACGTAAGATGTATCCGATATAAGATCAGGTAGCTTAAGCATGATTGGGGATTTACAACGGCCGTTAAATGGTGCGCAGGTAAAAGATGTATGAGTAAGAAAAGGGTAAGATTTGTTGCTTACGCGAAGAATTCGGATACCAAGCGCGAACTAACTAACCTAACCTAGGTACATAGCACGTGAGAGTTCAGTGGCCCGATCGGCATTATACACCTCCGGGGGAAAGCGACTCCCCGGGTTGACCCACTAATAATGGATCCAATCTCACTAGGTTAACCTAGGTATGTATTGTAAAGCACGGGATTTCTCTTCCACACCGACGATGATTAAAATGCTTACGAAATCTGTTCCCGTCTACCACGGTTCATCCGATCTGAATCATCGCTATGTATACCTATGTATAATTCAGTCTGACTATTATTATTCTCCTTGTTCCTAGTCCTAAAAACTACACGACCTAATCAACTCAGCAATAACACCTTTTACACCTTTTATATTTAGAAGCGCTGATGCAATTCGTACCCCTTTACCAATATTCACACTTGTCTATCTCGCCTCTTATACCCACCAACCCACCCATCTTACCTAACCTAACTATTACTACCTAACTATTACTACCTAACTATTACTACCTACAATCAACAACCCGAACCACACACTATGGAGCGACCAAGCATGCCGCAAGCGCGGCCTCAGCCTAAGCCTAACAAGATGAATTATGCCTGCGAGGCGTGTCGAATATCCAAGATTAAGTGTCAACCCGGAACACAACCGGGGATCTGTAAGCGGTATGGCGCCATCGTGACCAGCTCCCCAGCATTAGTCTTCAATCCTACCCCCTACTATGTCCATGTCGATCAAGGGCTAAATATGCATACCATCTTGCACGATACAGCTGCTCCGAGTTCAAACGGGAATGCGTCTTTCGAACCGGTCCACGAACCCGGCGACCCAAGGTTGCTCGGCCGTAAGTACCATGTTTTTGTTCTGTTTCCCTTTAATGTAACTCGAACCCCCCCCCCCTTTTTTTTTTTTTTCTTTTTTCTTTCTTTCTTTCTTTCTACCTACTGTAGGATGTAGTTGAGCTTAGAGTATCCCATCAGAGATGCAGAGGCCCGGCCGCCTCCTCCCGGCCCCAGTCAGACCTTCAGCATCGACTTCACCATGCCCGCTGATGATGATCTTCATGATAACTTCGACGCTCTGAGGGAAAAGCACGAACGCTTCATCGATGGCCTCATACCGTCTAGTGACGACGAGTCAGCCGATGATCCGGCGCAGCTGTTGTCGACGGGGGAAGCGTTCAACTTTAACGATCTCTCCATGCCGACTCCGTCTGGGGCGCCGGCGAGATGCGCTTCGCGGCCCGTAAGCAGCCTCGGTATCAAGCCGCGCTTCAACCTCGAATCGGCAGAAAAGCTGCTCGAGTCGTTCCGGGCTATGCTGCCGTCCTCTCCGTGTATTGCGTTGCCCGATGATGCGGACGTGCGGTCCTTGGCTCGCGACATGCCCTTCGTGCTCTTGTCTCTGCTCGCCGTGACGAGTTGCTCTACGAGCTTGCAAGGCCATAGCCTCTATGACGAGGAGTATCGTAAGATTTTAGCTTTAAAATTTGTCGCTGGGGGTGAAAGATCCATCGAGTTGCTGCAAGGAATTATGATTTACTGTTCCTGGTAAGTAAGCTTTGTTTTGTGTATAAGCTTATGCTTATGGCAGTAGATATGGTATGAGATACTCACATACTACTTTACCTCCGTATCAAACATAGGGGTGGGATAGTTTTGACAAATTAACTTGTCTACTAGGTACCCCTTTCATCTACGCCCGAAAAATAGGCAGTTACAGCAGTATCTACGAATGGCCACAGATATTGTACGTGACTTAGGATTAGATGAGGAAACACGTATAGATCTCGCGACCATGCCACCAGAGAGAAAGGCAGCCAAGTTGCAAAGCATCCGGGCGTATCTTTCTTGTTTCCACTACAACTCAGTGTCAGTCAAAATTAACTACCTCTTTTATTATATCTTCAATTTTAACCTCAAAGTAGATACGCGTGGGCGTGGTCTAAATCGTCTACGCTAAGGTATACGCCGTGGATGGCCAAATGTTGCGATATGCTAGAGCAATACAGCGACCTTGAGCAGGATCACATCCTTGTATGGCTCGTCCGTCTGCAGTATGTGCTAAATGAATTTGAAGAGCTACATAGAAGTTACAAGAAGCACGATGCTAGCAACCAGAGCGATCACCACAAGCAACTTATTCGGGCCGGCCTTGAGATGCAGCTACGAGATTTCCAGGCCAGAATCCCCATCCGCCTTTCAACTAAGCGTTAGGATACCCCTTTACCGTTGTCTTGTCCTTGTAGCTAATGGCAACATACCATAGCGAGTATTTTGATGGCCTCCCTCGCCGGCGATGCATTCCTCCTGGCCGCACCTCTCATGCAGACGGTTCGCCCGCGTCCAGAAGATGCATCGGCACTCATGATCGATCCCGCCAAGCTTCAATCTGCCGCGTATACAGCACGGACGTTGCTGGACTACGTCGTGAACCTATCCCCGACGCAGATGAGCTACTTTTGCGGGGCTGACCTCACACGTTTCATTCTAACAATTATCCTCGGCTACAGACTTTCATTTCCGATGTCATTCTGCCCCAGCTATGATTACTCCCAGGGCCGGAAAGTCTTGGACTTCGGCACGTATCTCACCAAGTTGTCGAGCAACAACGACAGCGGTGGCGGTAATACCAACGACGATGCTGCGAATAGCGGTACTGGAAGGGCAAGCAAGATAACCGATGTTGTGAGTGCCCTGAAAGTCGTCCTGGGATCCGTAAAGACAAGTTTCTACAAGAAGTCCGCCGTGCTAGAAGCCGCTGCCGAGGAGCATAACAAGAGAGCGCGGCTATGCCCAATGTTCGACGGAAGCCTAGAGCAGTATCTTCCGCAGTGGGAAGGGGAAGAGCAGCAGGGGAGCAGCAACAACACCTCGGGTTCATCGTACGCACCCTCTTCGCACAGTGGGAGCGGTAGCGGTAGCGGTAGCGGAAGCTCGGCGGCCCATCCCGCAGCACCGTCAACGGCGGGCGAAGACGGAGTAGCGTCGCCGGAGTCGGCGAAACCAATGCTATTCCAAGACCTCTGGGCCACGATGACGGTGGGTTGGGCTACGGATCTAGATATGAACTTGCAGCAAGGTGTAGATGTACCGGAGATGAATGGTGTCGAGTATGTCGATCTTATGGGTATGAGAGAGTCGTTTCACGACTTGTGATTACGGTGGCGTGACTCATGGTCGTTTTTACGTGGCTGATCAAGGGGTCCGAGAAGTTCTGTAACTCATCAAATACTGTCTGTTATCCAATTGTACGCATTTGTCATATCTCAGAATGCCTGTAGATATTGTTAGTTGCCATGTTGTAATCCTATTGGCAGCGATCGTAGACAGCACTGTTAATTTAGTCCTTACAGAGACGCGATGTGTGACAGCCTGGGGGATACTTGATATCAAAGTGGCGGCCGCCAGCTTGTTCCGGCCAGTGTCAAGTCATTTGGACCTATGGTGACGGGACGGGATATCCAACGCGTCGACGCCTTACATATGGCTGCAGCGCATCCTAACGCCTATCCGAAATACCTACAGCGCAAACGCCATACCGGAAGGTATGCCGTTCAATACTCGGGAGCTCCCTGCTTCTCTGCCCCGCACGGGAAGCGCGTCTAGCAGCACTGCGCCAGGCTGAAATGCGTTCCAGGTCACATCACATCTCACATCCCTCTCGGCCTTCCGGCCGTTGTTAGTTAACCTGCGTGCCCCTCTAACGTACATCGTCGCCAAACCCACCACACTACCACACCATCTGCCATCGTCACCCACTCTTCCACCTGATGAGAGCCTGGTTGACATATTGGTAGTTGTAATGCAGCACATACAAAGTATAATAAAAAAATAAACAAAGGGAAATCTCATAAATCCTAAAGCAAAACTTCTTCCTTTCCCGTAACAGCCGTACCTCTAGCATACCCTAACGCCGACCTTTTGCTTACCTATGCCTCCTTTCTCTCCCTATATCCTCTCCTTTTTTTTATTCCGCTTTTGGTCGAGAGCAGGTATTGTTGTAAAAACTGGTTACCTGAATATCTATTTTGTGGGTTGCAAGTATTAATATTCGAAAGTTTGTGCTAGAATAAGCCGATCATTGCCGTTATCCCTCGCCTTGCCGGCATCTACCTACCCCCTTTTCCTTTATCGTCGACATGTCATCCCCCGGAGCGACGAAGAAAATCTCAGCTCAAGATTACCAAGTACTGGTGAACGATTTCAACGCCACTGACGACGCCTCTCTACTAGGGCATCGGCTGGATCGACTATTCGAGAAAGTCGTGGTGAGCTTTCCCCAAAACATCGCCCTAGTTCACGATAAAACCGAGGTATCCTTCCAAAGGCTTAATTCATCCGCAAACGTTCTCGCTCGCAGTCTTGCTCGGCGAGGTATACAATATGGCGATGTGGTCGGTCTCGCCGTGTCACGTTCTATCGACCTCGTGGTCTCCATGCTAGCTGTGCTGAAGCTGGGGGCCGCATATGTTCCCCTCGACTCGACGTTCCCTGCCGAACGTATTAATCAGATGGTTGAAGACGCCAGTCCTAAATTTATCCTCAGCGACGGCCCGAGTAGAGGCCTTGCGGACTGGAAGCACCTATGCTTGAGCATTTCTCAGGCAAGAGATGACACAATCACCGATACGACGAACCTCGGGACTGAAATTCGAGTCCAGGATTTGGCGTACGTCATCTATACATCTGGATCTACAGGGCGTCCCAAAGGCGTCGAGATTAGCCATGGGGCCGCGGCGAACTTTTTAAGCTCGCTGCGGAAGTACGAACCCGGGTGCAGCGAGCACGATCGGTTGCTTGCCATCACGACGATTTCTTTCGACATGTCAGCTCTAGAGCTGTTGCTCCCACTTCTGTCTGGTGCCACAATGATCATTGCAAATGCAAGTGCGGTTAGGGATCCACGTGAGCTTCTCGGTCTGATGAAACGCAATCAAGTCACTATTTTGCAGGCGACACCTGCGACATGGACGATGCTCCTAGAGTCTGGATGGGAAGGGGAGCTGCGACTTTCCAAGATAATATGTGGAGGCGAGCCGCTTTCACGCCACCTGGCAGACCGCTTGCTCACCTCTGCTGATTCGGTGTGGAATGTGTACGGTCCGTGTGAGACGACATATGGAAGCGTTGGGAGAGTCGGGGAAGGTGATATTGTTGTTGGAAACCCCGTTGCTAACGGTCGAATTTATGTCCTCGACGACAACATGTCACCTGTGCCAATGGGCTGTGAAGGCGAAGTGTATATTGGCGGTGGTAGTCTGTCGAATGGATGCCGCAATAAAGTCGACCTCACAAACTCGCGAATTCTCGCCAACCCTTTCCATGGCGGCAGGTTCTTCCGCACTGGTGACTTGGCCCGATTTATAGGACCGGGGAAGCTGCAGGTCCTAGGCCGCATAGATGGCGTCGTCAAGATCCGTGGTCACCGCATCGAAGTGGGCGACATCGAAACAGTCCTTCGATCATCCAGGTGTGTCTGAAGCGGTTGTCGTTAGTCGTGACGATCGTCTAGTTGCGTACTGCGTGCTTTCCTCGTCCTTCTCCAGTGCGGTATCACTCGGTGATAATTTACGTCTGTGGGTTGCTGAGCGCCTCCCGTCCTACATGGTGCCAACATTCTTCGTGCAAATGGATGCACTACCCTTGTCGCCCAACCAGAAGATCAACCACAAGGCCCTCCCAGACCCTATGCAAGCGATCCAATGCCGAATCTTGACGCAGCCTGTCTCCGAGCTGGAACGACAAATTCAGGCTATCTGGACCGACGTTCTTGGACACGACCGTATCGGCATAGAGGATAATTTTTTCAACATTGGCGGTGATTCTGTGCGCCTCATTCGCGTGCAAACGGCGTTGGGAAAACGACTGGGTCGACCTGTGTCAATCCCTAAACTATTCGAGCACTACACGATCAAAACATTGGCTGGATATTTGGCTGATATGGAACGAGACCAGAGGTTGACATCTCATGTGTTAGGCCACGACTTCAGTGACAGCAATGAAAAAATTGCTGTGATTTCCATGGCATGTCGATTGCCCGGTAGCGTGGTAACGCCCGAAGAATTTTGGCAATTGTTGCAGAGCGGTGGCGACGCGACAGTCGACGTGCCCACAGATCGTTGGGATGTCGACAAGATTTATTGTAATAAATACCCTCATGTTGACGGCACGTCGTATTGCAGTCGAGGCGGCTTCCTCGACTCAGTCTACTCGTACGACGCATCCTTTTTTGGCATATCGCCGCGCGAGGCACAAGCAATGGACCCGGAGCAGCACCTGATATTGGAGTTATGCTGGGAAGGCTTTGAACGAGCCAACTATACAAGGGATCGTCTGAGCGGTAGTCCGACGGGCGTTTTCCTTGGTATTAGCAACAATGGAGTGACCAATGGAACACCACCGGATCTGAAGGGATACACCATTACTGGAAGTGCCGGCGCTACCTTGTCTGGCCGTCTTTCTTATACCTTTGGTCTGCAGGGGCCATCTCTCACTGTTGACACTGCGTGTTCGTCGTCTCTGGTGGCCACACACCTGGCATGTAATGCTCTGCGTCAAGGCGAGTGCAACATGGCCCTAGCCGGTGGCGTAAGCCTTTTACTCAATCCCGGCATCCACGTTGAATTCAGCAAGCTTCGTGGTCTTTCGGCGGACGGCCGGTGTCAAGCGTTCTCAGATGACGCGGACGGCACAGGGTTCAGCGAGGGTGCCGCTGTCATAATACTGAAGCGATTGGCTGATGCAAGACGCGACGGCGACGACATTCATGCCGTACTGAGTGGTACTGCCGTGATGCACGGAGGCCAAAGCTTTGGCCTAACGGCACCCAGTGGCCCTGGCCAAGTCAGACTGATCCGCACTGCCTTGGTCCGGGCAGCGATAGAGCCTGACGATATTGACTACATCGAGGCCCATGGCACTGCTACCAAGCTGGGCGATCCAATTGAAGCTGCTGCACTGGCCGAAGTCTTCGGACGCGAGCGTTCTAGCCCATTAATGCTCGGCTCAGCCAAGTCTAACGTTGGGCATGCCCAAGCCGCCGCTGGCCTCGTTGGTTTGCTAAAGGTTGTGCTGTCCATGCGAAATAGTTCTATCCCCAAGACATTACATATAAGCAAGCCTACTACAGCAGTCGACTGGAAGAATGCCAATATGGAGTTGACACTGGAGAATTTACCGTGGCCCCCGAATCGTAGGCGACTGCGTCGGGCTGGTGTGAGTGCGTTCGGCATTGGTGGCACAAATGCCCATATAATTGTCGAAGAGCCATCTAGGGCTGTCATGGAGGAGATCGATCACACGAAATCCCTTACCCTCCCAGCTCCTGTCCCGTTCGTGCTGTCAGGAAACAGCAAGCCTGCTCTTACTGCACAGGCCAAGAGACTTCGGGTGCATATAGAAAACGGGATAGGAGGAGACGATCGTCTGAGTGATATAGCCTACTCGCTAGCGACGTCCCGCACACACTTGCGTCAGAGACTTGTCGTGGCGGCCGATGACAAGGCGCAGATGCTGGAAAAACTGGAGTTTGTTAGCTCGAGCGTTCTCGAGATGTTTGACGTGAGCGAGGTCGGTAAGGCAAGCTTGGGGATGCTCTTCACAGGGCAGGGCAGCCGGTAACCGGGGATGGGCAAGGATATGTATGCTGTCTATCCTGTTTTCCGGGAGACGCTAGACGAGGTTGCTACCACGTTCAGGGAGTTGGAGTCGCCCCTTCTTGACGTTATATGGGCCGAACAGGGAACCCCGAATGCGTCTTTGCTGGATCGTGCCAATTACACCCAGCCTGCCCTCTTCGCTCTCGAAGTGTCTCTCTGGAAATTATGGCAGAGCTGGGGCGTGAAACCTGACTTTCTACTCGGACACAGTATAGGGGAGCTTGCTATAGCCTATGCCGCGGGGGTGTTAGACTTACCCGACGCTTGCCGGCTTGTTATGGCGCGCGGTCGCTTGATGGAAGGCCTTCCCCTTCGCGGAAAGATGGCGTCGATAGAAGCAAGCGGCACTGAGGTCACCGCGGCGATAAAGGAATTGAGCCAGTCTGAGCCCATTCAGGCTGGTAAGTTTGAAATTGCAGCCTATAACACGCCCTCCCAGACTGTTATATCGGGAGACATAGAAGCCGTCGACGCTGCAATCCTTCACTTTACGGGACTCGGTCGTAAGGTGAAGGTACTTGATACCAGTCACGCCTTCCACTCATACCACATGGATGTCATGCTAAATAGTCTCAGGGCGTGGAAGAGATGATATTCGAAATTAAATGGCGTCAAGTCGACACGGGTAAAATCCAGTCCCATGGCTCGTGGGGTCTTCTTTGCCCGATAGAGGAGACAGCGTGGGCGGTGAAGACGTGTGCGGTCTTATCAAAAACGAGCATTCGGCTGATACCCGTGACTAAGCTCCAAGAGGCCGAGAAGCTTGACGGCTTGATTTCTCTGTGGAACTCTAACGCCAACGTGGTTCAAATGGCGCATGAACTCACTGCGAAGGCGTTGTCTCAGTTGCAAGAGACAATTCAGAGTCGATTCACGGTGCCAATAACGTGGATCACCCGTCATGCCATCGGCACTGAGGCTGATGACCAAGCAGTTGGGATCGGGGCAGCGCCGTTATGGGGCTTGATGCGGACTGCACGAAGTGAGCACCCAGAGTTGCGTCTGCGGATGATCGACGCGGATGAAAATACGGATCCAATGGTTTTCGAGCGAGCCTTGATGCTAGTTGACCAGACAGAAATTGCTACCCGTAGGAAAACGCTGCTTGCGCCACACATGGAGCGAGCTGGCCAGGCCGCGTCGCCCGCAATCAGGAAGCCATTGCTTCAAACTGACGGCTCCGTACTAATTACGGGTGGTCTCGGTGATCTTGGGCGCCGCGTAGCCCGTAGACTTGTGACCTTGCACGGACTTCGCAACTTAATTCTGATGTCGCGGCGCGGCATGGAATCCCCTGGTGCCGGGACAGTTGTGGCCGAGCTTGCAAAGCTGGGTGCCACAGCTACGATCGTTGCTGGCGATGTAGCAGATCCCGACAGCCTCAGATCAATTACGCAGCTATTTACAGCCGATCGGCCCTTACGCGGCGTGGTTCATGCTGCTGGGGCAGTCGACTCCGGTATTCTCTTGTCCCTAACCCCCCAGAAGTGCGCTGCAACTTTCGGGCCAAAGGTAGGCGGCACATGGAACTTACACCACCTGACGAAAGATATGGATTTGGATTTCTTCATGATTTTCTCGTCTATCTCTGGCGTGATGGGCTTGCCAGGGCTAGGGAACTACGCCGCTGCCAACGCCTTCGTCGACGCGCCCGCATACCTGCGACGCGCCCAGGGTCTGCCGGTCACCTCGGTGGCTTACGGCCCATGGAAAGGAGACGGTATGACAACGACTCTTATTCCGACCACTCGTTCTCATCTTTCGCAGCTTGGACTAGGTTTCCTCGCGCCGGAGGCCGGGTTGAAGATATTCGAGCAAGCCGTCCACCACGGTCGCGTGCTCACCGTAGCTGCTGTGCTTGATTTAGAGCGGCTCAAGACCTACTACGGAGAACAGGGCGGTGTGCCCACCTTCTTACGCTCAATACTAGGCGATAACAAAGCCAAAGATCTGTCCAGTCAGGCCGCTGGTTTACGCGACATGATGGCCGTCGCTGCTCCTCAACACCACAGCAGCATTGTATTACAAACGGTCCGAGAAACCATAGCCAAGGCCCTGGGGTACACCGGGATAGCTGATGTAGACGCCAATCGACCACTGAGGGAATTGGGAATCGACTCCTTAACCGCGGTCTTGATCCGCAACCACCTAGCGACGTCTACAAGTCTGGCGCTGCAACCCAACATCGCCCTCCTTCATGCCGATGTAAAGTCACTTAGCGAGTTTCTGCTTTCTCAGTTGCGAGCCAATTCTGAGAGAAATTCATCGAGCGAGTTGGAATTCGACGGTGCGACACCAAGTACTACGGCATCGGCTGCTTCTTCGGTCAATATGGCAGCCATACGAAAGGGGCTTCTCGATCCCATGTTCCAGTTCGACAACGTAGCCAAGCACCCCACTACCTGTTCCGGCCCTCCCAAGACGGTTTTCGTGACAGGGGCAACAGGGTTCGTCGGTGCGTTTATGATACACGAGTTTTTCAAAAAAGGCATCGCTGTGTACTGCTTAGTGCGCGCGGACAAACTCGCCGAGGCGCAAGACCGCATGATCCAGACGCTGAAGCAATACGGCCTCTGGAACTCTGAGTATGAACCGCTGGTGAACTCGGTTGTCGGCGATCTCGCCCAGCCACTCCTCGGCCTCTGCGAGGGTGAATTTGATGACCTGGCCGACAAGGTCGATGCTATCCTTCATTCGGGAGCTCTCGTCGATTGGATGCATCCACTCGACGATTACGTCGGCCCCAATATCCTCGGCACACACGAGATTCTACGTCTTGCCTCTCGTGGACGTGGCAAGGCTGTCCACTATATCTCGACGATCTCGACGTTGCCTATCCACGGAGGCTACGGCCTCGCCGAGCACGACGGAGAGTACGGCTACGGGACTTCGAAGTACCTAGCTGAGCGAATGGTTACGGCCGCCCGTTTCCGCGGTGCCAAGGCATCGTCCTATCGTCTGCCATTTGCCACTGCCTCGGCCGCCTCGGGCCATTTCCGACTCGATAGCGGCGACTTTCTGAATAATCTTATAATCTTATCTGCCTAAGTCTGGACTTGGGTGCCTTTCCTGCTATTAACGCTCACATGTCTTCCGTACTACCGGTGGATTATCTATGCGGTACCATTGCAGCCCTCGTTGCCGGTGGCCAGCAGCGAGTTGGCGAGGACTACGACTTCGTAAGCCTGCGGGCGCCCACATTCGAGGAGTTTTTCAAAGTCATGAATCGGGTCAGCGGTGGTAAAGGACTGATAAGCTTTCGTGAATGGCACAGCCGGGCACTTGAGTATGCAGCCACCCACCCCAACAATCCACTGGCTCGCATCACCACTATCACCGACGGCCACAACGACGAGACTGCAGCTTATTTAGTGAAAGGCGGCCAGATTGATAACAAGCATGTCCTCGGGCTTGATTTTGAATCTGCCATTCTGGTTGATGAGGGATATATACGCAAATATTTAGATCGTATTCACGCCGCGAGCTATAGCGGATAGATTAGCATACATTGTACAATAACCTGAGTTGTCACACGTCACGTAAGTCGATTATTGGATAAGAAGCGTAGTTCTGTCGCCTTCAAAAGATTCAATTAAAAAAGCGTGAAAAGGTTGATTGATTCTGTTGCCATGTCCGGCACTTTCCCGCACTTATTGTGGGTCTTATTTGATCCGATCCGGGCTAGCGCCTTAGCTAAGCCCCCTATGTACTATGTATTTGACACGAGCTTTGGGGGTTTTCCGACATTTAACCGCAACCCCAAGGGTTCGATCCCCGATGCCGTTGTTTTCTTGTTTATTTATTTTATTTTATTTATTTTTATTCTATAATCGTCATATATTTACAGTATCGAATCTGGGTACTCGTCCAATTGAGAAAGGCCGTCCCGTAACGTTCGGAAGCCGACGTTTGGAAAAAGCATTTCTCTATGTGTCCGAACCTTGTCGGCCGGAGATGCGCACGCCCGGGCGGCCCTCGAGCTGGGGCTTGCGGCTGCGCGTCAGGACTACGAGCTCGTGACTGACCCGGACGAACTCGTCGCAGATGTACCGTGCTAGGTCGCCAAAGTCAGATTGATTAGTGATGGAGCTGGGTTGGGCGACCAAGTCGACACCTGACTCTAGTGTAAGGTTCTGCATAATACATATAATAGCATCGTAAATTGAAGCATCTTCGTGTAACCTTTTCTCTTGGTACCTATTTGACTATGTACATGTATTAGGTAGGCAAAGAGCGTAACTTACATAGTACATGGCAATAGTGCCATTTATTCCTTGTTTCCTTGTGCCATGGATAGCCGCTAGCCTATTGCCCGAAGAGGAAATTACCGCTTTGGGAAGTACACTACTTATCATCGCACAGTGACACATTCCGGCCACTAAACAGGTACATATTAAGATATTAATATGGTATGATTTATTGTTTCTATAATATAATAGGATCCTCAATACCTAGGTATGTAGTAGCTAGTTGCGTCTGAGACTACTATGTTTGATGTGACGTTGCAGTTGAGAAAATGCATCCTAATAAAATTCCTCTTTCCTTTCGCGTCTTCGGGACAGTCGATGACCATAACTCCTCCTCCGCAGAGGAAGAACAGCATCTTTGAGCCGTGCTAACTGCAAGCCCAACACGGTATTTTGAGTACGTACGCAGATTTTAGAAAAGACACATCAACGCCACCTACCCCTCCTCTCATGCGGGAGACTACAGCGTTGCGTTTGATGATATGCGGCAGTGGGTAGCAGCATAGGTACCCGACTCAATCTATCAGATCTGTCTCGTTATCTGTAGGGGTGTCTAACCTAAGGTACCTATGTTTCCTGTGGGCTGTGGGCTGCCAAACACCGCCCGCGCGTAAGGGATGGGTGGTCTACAGCTTTTGATCTGCCAATCTTGCTAGGCATGCCAATATAGTTGCGAGGGCGTATTATATGTACAGTAGTAGCCTTAGATGGGTTATCCAGTCTTCATGTTGATCGCGTTGTATGGTGAACATGATCAGTGGGAGAAGACAGCCCAATCGATCCAGTTCACTGGCTTAATACATCTCGGGACTAATTAAACTGAGTCCTATTGATAATCAGCGTCTTATAGTGTCTGGAATACTTCCATCCATACGAGAGAGTTTATTTTTCTCGCTCGAGTGATGGTCGTCGTCGCCGTGGCTGGCGGCACAGGGGGTGTCGGTCGTGCCGTGCTAGACGCCATCGCCAAATCAGGTCGACACCGGGCTATCGTGTTATCGAGAACAGTGAGCTCGCTGGTACATTCGATTTGATGCAACAATATTAGACTGACGATATTCTGGGCAACCGACGAGCCGCGACGATTTGCTGTTGACTATAGCAACGTCGAGCAGCTGCTTGAGCTGCTCCGGAGAAAACAACGTAGAAGTCGTTGTTTCCGCTCTTCTTCTCACTGATGAGGTTGTGGCGCAATCACAGATCAACCTAATCAGGGCCGCCGCTCAATCAGGGACCGTGACAAAGTTCATCCCCAGCGAATACTACATCGACTTTCATGCCCCGATCCCGTAAGGCTACCCAAATCATAGTACTATAGCCTACGTGTCTGTCTACCAGGCTGACTTCCTGTCATCGATCAGTGGTTCTCCCCCGTCTCCCAAATTTGAAATCGAGGCTGAAGCAGAGCTCTCGCGGCATCCACAGCTCACATGGACGCTGATCAGATTAGGCATCTTCCTTGACCACCCGACAATGCCGCATAACCCCAAACCGACATACGTGAGCCCGTATTGGGTTTTTATTGACATAGACCATGAACAATGCGTTTTCCCTGGTGACGGGTCACAGTTGCTTGTGCTTACCCACTCGACAGACCTCGCAGCCTACATCGAGTGCCTAGTCGGCCTCCCAGCTGAGGATTGGCCGCGCGAGTCCCTCATCGCGTCCAACAAGCTGCAAGTAAGGGACCTCGCACCTCTTGCCAAGAAGGTCACAGGTAAAACAGCCTAACGTCCAAGAATGCACAATTATTCGCATGACTTACATTAATACCAGGGCGAGATTTCAAAGTCACATACAACCCGGTAGAAGCAATTCGAGAGGGTCGCATTACGCCTTTGCCCTCTAACCAGGCCGTGTTCGATGAGCCAGTCAAGGGCGAAGTTTTCCGTCAAGTCGAAGTCAAAGTCATGCTTTCGATGCTGAGCCACGCGCACGACCTTCCCGGGAAGAACCTAGCCGAGCTCTTCCCCGAGGTCCAGGCGACCCATATCGAAGACTTTCTCCGAGCTGGGTGGGCACTCAAGCAGAGCGCAGCTACATAGTATCGGTCGTGGGAGTGGGGGATGGGCAGTGGGCTTCATATCAAAGAGATATAATTTCCTACGCCTTTTTGTTATGATCGTAAATTTTGCGTCAATGACAGTCGTGTGGAATTTCTGGCAAACCCCCTGAACTCTATAGGCGAACGATCAAACTCTATAAATGAATGATTCTATTACTTTAGATACCTTTTACATGGGGGAAAGCCTAAGCCTCCAAACATTGTTCTGTTTAACTTGCATGGCGTCTCTCAAAAACCAAGACCTGGTCACTACCTATCTTAGTACGTATCTAATCATTGGTATTCTTATCTTCAATCTGTCTAAAGTTCAACAACCTCGTAGTTCTTTCTTGCGTAGAGAAACCAAAACGATATAACAAAGATGGCAATAAGAACAAGAACCCCAGCTGCGTAGTTCATCTGGCTAGCGGGTGCGTTGGCGTAGGCAGGGAAGCAATAGAAGGCAAAGGCCACTGCAGTCCACGCAAGCATCACACGAGGTTTGCCAGGAGGCCCAATTTAGGGTACCAAAACGGCCCGTGCTGGAAGTTCTTCCTGCCGTGCCAGATCACCAGTAGAGTGGGGATGCTGTAGCTCTTGCTGAAGTGGCGATGCAGAGGAAAGCCGGACTCTCGGCTGATCGTCCAGGCGAGGCGAGACTGCCATGTCTGGACCCCCCAGACGGACATGAAAATGAGGAACAGGACGGGAACCCAGAGGGCGATAGTCGAGGCTTTGCTGCCGGTGATGCTATAGATGACAGCAGCGCCAGTGTAGTCCGTATTAGCATCAAGAGGGCCCAGATTGACAAGAATAGCGAAGACCATTAGGATACCGCTACCGAACGCGACGACGACGGTCCAGACCAGGGCCTTCGGGATGTTCGTGCTGGGGGAGGGGATCTCCTCTGCCAAGTGGGTGGCAACATCCAGACAGGAGAAACACCAATTAGTCCCATTCAAGCACCATAGGCCATAGCTGAGCATCATCATAATAATAATTAAATATTGCTTTATTAAGATATTACTAGAAATATATTTTAAATATATCAGTTATATAATGTAGTTATTTTCTTTTTTTTCTTTTCCTTATTTTTAGTATTATTGTTTCTTTCTGAATTCCTGGCTATATTGATCGAAAACATATAGGCATTAAGGCAGTTGCACCAGATGCCCTCAGCTAACTGTGCGTCGGCCTTCTGGATCTTGTGGTGGCGTGGATAGTACCTACCTACATATAAATAGGTTACATGTAGGTAGCGAGGTGCACCATAATAGCGGCAGCCATAATAGCGGCAGCCATAATAGCGGCAGGTCGTACATACGTTGACGCTGTGGTTGGACTATCGGCGCTGAGCAATGCCTTAATTACCCCGTTTAATTGGGTCGTGCGTATTTTCTATTGTATTCGTATCAATGCTCTGTGCCTTCTAAGCAACCCTCACAAGTCTTTACCCAAGTACAGGTAGTTATGTAAAAATATCGATATATGCAAGACCTCAGGCAATGCAGCCAAAGCGGGCAAGTGCTTCAACTCGCGATAGAATATCATTGCAGGTACGCCTCAGCGGACTCGGCGTCAACAGCGCATGTGAGTGTAGAGGGCCGAGCTGCTGATCGGCAAGAGGATATCGTCCCTAGCTGCCTGCATGCCGCATGGAGATATGTGTACGCGGCCCTTGAGTAGCATGGCCATGCGCCACCTCCAGGGCAGCCAGCACCCAGTTCAGGCGCCTACGCAGACCCTCCTGCAGCTGCTGGAAGATGACAGGATAACAAGGACGACAATATAATTGAGGTTAGATTGGCAATGATGTTGAGCTCAGCGTTCAGAGTTGGGCACTGGTACATTAATCTATACGAAGTATCATGCGATACATCGCGATGATCACATTTGTGCAGCAGATCTGTGCGTGCAAGGCGCTCGATAGGAAGCATCAAACCACCCAGCCCAAGGCCATCGATTATTACCACCATTAATAAGCGCACATGTACGCGACCTATCAGCCGAACACAAGCACCTGCATTCGATCCTTACTTATTTGGCATCGAGATTGAACACCACTACCTGAGTGAACCTGTTCTCTCGCTAGATAAATACCGTCGGGAGCTGCATCTCGCCTATTCAGTCATGACACTGAGCGTCCGTGTCGGATAACAAGACCCGTCAGCGTCACCATTATAGACCCCGCCCGTTGCCGTAGACAGGCTACGTAGGTATACTTGAGAACAGCTCACCGATTCCTCTATACAAGTCAGATCACGAAACAGTCTACGCCGCTACTATTATCAAATACGGACCATGAGCCCTACAACGGTGCCTTCGCAAGGGCAGGACGGCGTTCCACCGGTGGGCAACGGCAGCTATGAACGTTTGGGAGAGACGTTGGCAATTTTGGGATGCGGTGCGACTCAACCGACTGCGACACACACGCACACGCACACCTCCATGCTGCACGCTAACGTATGCCCCTGAACAGGTCATATGGGAACCGCGATACTACTCGGGGTCCTCTCCGCCCTAGCCTTGCGCTCCAAGCCGGACAGCTCAGACCTGCTGCCCAGTCGCTTCAGGGCTTGCGTGAGGCATCCCGAGGCGGCCGACCGCATCCGCTCCCGGCTGCCGCTCCATGCGCTCGACACAGCCGTGACCCTGCATGTGAACGACAACCTCGCCGCCGTCGAGAGGGCTGACATGGTCTTGCTAGCCTGCCAGCCGCACCTCTTCGAGGCCGTGCTCGGGGAGCCCGGCCTGGCTAACGCGCTCCAGGGGAAGCTGGTTATGTCGGTGCTCGCGGGCGTGACATCAGAGGAGATCGAAAGCAGCCTAGAGCGCGCCGCCACGCGCCGCAGCGGAGGTGCCTTCTCCGTCGTGCGCATCATGCCCAACATCGCGAGCGCGGTGCAGGCGTCGAGCACAGTACTTGAAGCGCGCGGCAGCAACGGACTGCATGCGCAATTTGCGGCGACGGTAGGCGCCATCTTCTCGTGCGTCGGGGCAACGTTCACAACGCCGCCCGAGACATTCCCGATCTGCACGACGCTCAACGGGTCGACACCAGCCTTCTTCGCCATGGTGGTCGACGGCCTTGTGGACGGGGCCGTGGCGCTGGGCCTATCGCGCGCTGAGGCGACGCGCATGGTCGCGGCCACGATGCGCGGCACGGCCGAGCTCATGCTGGCTGGCAAGGACACGCACGACCTGCGCTACGAAGTTGCATGTCCCGGTGGCGCGACGATGCAGGGCATACGCGTACTCGAGGAGGCGCGCACGCGCGGCGTCTGGATGGACGCTGTGCGCGTGACCACGTCAAAGCAGAGCGGCCTAAGGGACGGGCTGTAGGTGGGGAGGCGGCCGGCGTGACAAATGCAGATTCCACGTTGTTTTTTTGCGACGGGAATCGGTATACCTTAAGTTTACGAAGGGTCATTGTTAGGATAACGGTCATGTGGCCTCGTCACGTGACCAGGGTTATGCCCACACACACCGCCCACGCACCGCCCACGCGTTTGTACAATAGACACCTCTCCCCATTTGGGGGAACCCCTCCTCTCTTACATACCTTAATAATAACAACAACCAATCAGACCACAGTTTTCGTTTCTATTTTCGTCGTATTACGTAATACAAAGTAACTCCAACAGTCATTATGTCGAACTGTTTTTCTATTTCTATGGGAGTCATGCCCGAATTAAGCGAAAAGGTGGTTGTTTTAGGATTAATATAATTATTAAAAAGGAAATACACGAGTATGTTTTATAAAAATATTAATTGAATATATTTATTTAAAAAAAAAAAAAAAAAAAAAAAAAGGTAAATCTTAAATTAATAACGTTTATATAAATTTTATTCACACGGATATATTATATTTCTGCATTTTAACGTAATATTAACTGTATATATTGCGGTACGGAAGTGGGGCGAAGGCAACCGTTGATCAAGACCAGCTGGCCTGGAGTGATGCGGCAGCCCCTAGGATCAACCTGCTAGTTTGAACACTATGACAAAGTACGAGACCAAGACTGTGAACTATGATATCTATACTAAGATCGCGGAAGATTGATGAAATAGCTTTTTCGTTTGAAAGACAAGCTCTGATATCTATCTTCGGGCGTCAGGACCCAATAACTGCTCTGTTATAGGGGTAAGCCACGGCGCCTACGTAGATAGTTGATCACGTCATGAAGTGCTCATCCGCCTAGCAGATATTCCTACAACGCTTCGGAAGTCCAGGTACTCGTATCGTTCTTCGAGTCACCTGTCACAAAAATGCCAGAATTCCCTCCGCCCATCGATCCATCTTATGTACCATCTGTCTCCCTTGCGAAAATCCCGGCGACGGCGCCGCTCGACGATATTATCAACACTCTCAAGTGAGATGGCGCGCTTGTCTTGACTGATCTTGTTCCTCGTCAAGATATAGCTGCTTTAAATGATGAGATCGAGCCCTACATCTTGAAGGCTAAGGCCGAAACTCACGCCGCGTATGACCTGATTCCAGAACAAACGACCATGGTCCCCGGTGTCGTAGGGAAGTCACCTACAATGGCCAGGATTGCCGAGTTCGAGGTGATTGATCAACTGCGAAAACGTGTGTTGGAGAGAAGATGTACTGCAACCTGGGAAGACCGAACCGAGGAGTTCACCATCGGCCCGTTATTGAACTGCAGTTTGACATACCATATCAGCCACGGCGGTCCTCGCCAAAGGCTGCACAGAGACGACATGATCCACGGGATCTATCACAGCGGCGAATACAGCCTCTCGAACGAGACCCAGCTTGGCTTCATGATCGCCGGGTGCAAAACCACCCGCGAGAACGGAGCTACGATGGTGATCCCCGGTTCTCACAAGTGGAATCACACCCGGGTTCCTAGGACCGATGAAGTCTGCTTTGCAGGTGAGTCGAGTTTGCGTGTTCTGCCTTTGCGGGACACGGATGGAGCTTCGCATGACGTTTCCAAGAGGAAGATCTGACTCCTGATCGGCGTACCAATTTAGAAATGGAACCGGGCTCCACGCTTGTCTTCTTCGGCAGTGTCTATCACGGCGCCGGGCACAACTCTGTTCCCGAACAAGTGCGCAAGGTCTACGGTCTATTCTTCATCCCGGGCACGCTCCGGCCCGAGGAGAATCAGTTCTTGGCTATCCCCCGGAGCAAGGTGCTCGGCATGAGCGATAAGATGCTGTCTCTGCTTGGGTATAAGAAACCAGAGACCTGGCTCGGCATTGTCAATAACGGCGATCCGGCAGAAAACCTTGGAGAAGTTTTGCAAATGGCTATCCAGTAAAATACTATCACACAGCCGATACGTACTATTGGGTCATTGAGATGTGGCAATATTAATGAAATTCCTGATGATTTGATTGATTGTGTTGTAATCGTAGGAACGCGTTATTCACCGCTAATTACATGAAATTAGGGAATCTAGGTCACCTGACATGGCTGACTAGTATGACACATATGAACAATCAGATCTGTAGAATCGCTCCGCAGTTAGCAACATTTTCCTTTACCATTCTATTGTACAAGGCTTGCAAAAGGTGCAAATGGTATAGAAATGGTATGCAAAACAAGTTTCATCAAATAATACCAATTATTAAAGTTTTTATACCATAGTATAGTAGGTCAATTGATTTTACCGATTACAAAAGATTTATTGGATGTGCGCTAAGGTGTGGCTAGCCAATAAGAGGTTACATTTATATATGGGCCACGCAGCTAGTATAGGTAGGTACCTAGGTACCTAACTTATAAGATTTACCTAACCCAATTGGAAGTGGGATACTGGAATCTTTCACAATACAACATCCTTTTACATCCTTTTACACATCATTGCACAACGTCTTCCATCAGCCAAGGCAAAACCTTCTTTCCCCAGTACTGCACCATTTTATAATGGCCCAATCCCTCAGGCATAGATTGGATGGCTTCGGCCAACGCCTTTCCATCTCCCTCGGCTTTCACTTGGTGAAGCGGAGTCATGTAAGACCGGACAGTGAAGATGACGGCGCTTGTACGTGGCAGTTTGGTGAGTGTTTGGTGTTCCACGCGCAAGTAGCACTCGTCGAGAGAAGGATCTTCCTTGTAGTCGGAGACCTCCTGGTCAGTTCCAGGGTAGTAGTTATTACCGTCAGTGCGGAAGAGATCGGCGCCGTCAACCTGGAGAGACCACTTTTTTAAGTTAGTCCGGGGGGCAGATCACAACAATCACGACATGATGGGGATGATGACTTACATTCATGCGTCCTATGAAGTCGCCGGGCTGCATCCGAGCAAAATACCGATCCACGCTAAGTCCGAGCTTCCTTTCGTAGCCTGGAACTGGTTTGTGGATTTCCCGGACGGACTCACCGACACGGGATGGACTAAGGAATCCACCTGGGAAGCAAGCAATGTATCCTTGTAAGCGATACTCTCCGTCTGCGTCAGGGCACATGAAGTAAAAGTCTTCCTATTTCGCATTTTAGAGTCAATAACTAAGCCTTCTTAAGAGTTTAGTTATATGTAAATGTAACAATACTGACCTCGACGTTCTCTCCCATGTACGCCAGCATTTGGGCATGTGTAAGTCCCTCGGTAGTAAGTGGGTAAGTCGCTCCTGTAGCTAGATTCTTGACCGATTTCCCCCGCATCTTCCCTTGCGTCTTGAACATGGTTGGGAACCTAGCGGGCAAATACCTGATCATGATCTCTTCGTATAATTCCTCGATAGCTGGATTGACTGCCTCGCCGGTCCCGATCGTAAACTCGGCCTTTTCTCGGATAAGGGGCAAACGCTCTTGGATACGACCAAGATAGCCACGATCCATTCTAATCCAATCTGAACGAACACGCTTTTGGATTCCTGTATTTCATGAGCCTGGAATTATGAATACTAAGGGGTTGACTTCATTACCCATAGTAACGTGTCCTTGAGTCTTGTACGGCTGGTACTTAATAGGGTCTACCTTACGGAAGTCGAAATCCCATAACGGCTCGATTTCATCATCTTTGGATGACTTTTCCTTGAGGGTTTTAGTTTCGAGTTTCCGATTGAAGATCTTTATGATCTGAGTTAGTGCTAACAGCACTGGAGCTAGGAAGAGAAACCATAGTGCTTCCGAAGTAAAAAGTCTGTTGTATGCAATCTCAAACATGATGGAATAGGGTAATATATGTTCCAATATATTGCTTAATTTCTAAGTCTTCAAGACATCTTCGGATGTCTTATATACTCGTGAGATTATGGACAATTGTGGAACCCCATCCAAAAGCTTGCAAGCGAACAACTAGTCACCCTACAGATGAAACATCATGGGTATTGTCTTTGGAATGCAGTGTAATGTTTTAGCTAATCAAGCTTGAGAATAGACTCGGGGGAGTCTACATATTGCAGTGTCTTTGCAGTGTGGAGAAATATGGGCTCGTAGACATGCAATCCTGTCTGCCATAACGAAATCAAAAATCAGATGACTCCATCTAATACACATGGTATACGTGTGTTTCTTGGCTAAAGTTCTGCCGTCTTACGCTATCACCTATGTATAAAGACTCTGGCCTGGGCCTTGATCATGGTTAACTCCACTAGGTTTTCCCATTAAAGGAAGCTCATTTTCAACTTCAACTACGTCCTTTCTGGATGCTCGTATATTTGATTTCAAGCTCCAGGTCTATGTAAAGATCAGGTACCTTATGAGAATCTTGATCATCATTACCTAATGTTTTGGCTGTAAGTTGCGTAGACCTTGTTAAGTTAAGCTGCAGCTGGGACGTACAGCAACGATACGCATGAGACAAGCACCTAATATATGCAACTTCCACAATGCTCGCCATGTTAGGCTATGTCAAAAACTGATCCGTACCTACTTAGGTAAGCGTGTGTGGGGAAACTCGATTTTGCTATAGTCGCTTTGACGAACACAGATATCAAATATCGAATCTCCCAGCTGCAAGGTAGCATTCCAGGGTCTCTTTCCCGCGTGCCGTGTCAACTGACTAATATTGTCAATGAGATCCTTGACATCGGATACGGAGTTTCTACGCTGCCAAGATAGCATCACATGTAGACATTGCGGAGGTAGATGCTTCATTCGACGTAATGGAGTCGCTTAATGAGGCATGTGCGGCATCCGGGTATTGAGCCCATGAGGAGTTTGACTAACAAGGGTTTCGGTGGGCCAGAAATGAAGTTGAATTAAGACAACCGGAATTTCCCATTGGCGAATGTAAGAACCTTGTTCTAACGCAAGGCAAAGATGGCGGGCTAGCCGGTTTAAGTCCTACACCAGAGTTATCTTGTTTGATAGAGTTCCTTGTACTTTTGTCAGACAGCGTTTAACAATATGAATTGGAGTAGATATTCAGTTATGCTTTCATGTGTTATGTTGTTACTCGGTATATCTTACATTCCAATATTCTAAATGTAAAACAATACAACTGCTTCGGTCAGTAGGGTAGCCGGTCCACATGACTTAGAAAAGTGGTTACTAGTCTGGCATAGCACATAGCATCACCCCGCTGGGATCATTATCGATCCTTGCTCGCGGAGTAGGCAGAGGTGGGTTCGTATATACGTAGAACAAATCCCGCCCACCCTGCCTAGGCTCCGTGTAGGCCCGAGCTCCTAGATGCGGCTCCATATTTAGGTAGGATCGGTATGGAGTACCGTAAACATATTTCCCTATGCACTCAGGCTCAGGTGCGAGAGAGACACAGATACATACACATTCCGTTTATATTGGTAAATTAAGACTTTGGAAAGACTCAAAACATGCCGCTTACGAACGGTGCAAAGTCTCGACCAACCAAATGTAAATAGACAATTATCGTATCTTCCTCGCACCTAGGAACATAATAAATATGACATGAATAGGATGTGATACTATATGAAGCATGAGTAGTCTTTGTATAAGGGCGCTTAAGTCTCTGTTGGATATGATCCGTTCATTCGAATTCTGACTTTCTCGTGATCCACGACATTCAATCCCATGGGACTAACATCATTGTACTAAGAGACGAATAATAAGCGCCTTTTTATTCTCTCGGCCACTATATATCCAATCACCTAAATGCATGATGTCGCTTGCTGGGTTAAACTGATACCTAGCTAAGAGACATCCACACCGGTATGGAGTCAAATCCCGAAGCCAAGGAATAAGCATCTAGGTACTAATTCCATGACTTGCTGGTTATATTTTCTCAAAACAAAAGCCCTTTATTATTTTAAAGCCGCAGAGTCAAGTATACCTCAAAAATAGGTACCTCAATTTTTGAGTATATTAGAAAATCGACCAGAGATAATGAAATGATGGGACATGATCATAGGGCATTCTCGGAAGACTATTAGTAGTGGCCCCTAACTAGTAACTATGATCAGCTAGAATTCTCTGCATGGGTTATTGGACGGAATGATACATTACGCGTATACACTAAAAATAGGCACTTTCAATCCCGACTAGTTAACTATCGTAGGTTAATTCTGAGAATCCATGTCCTAATTTTCGTAAGTGCCGATATTGGCATCTTCTTGCCAAGGCTTGCAATTACGAATGCTAGGGCATATTTGCAATACGAATATAAGAGGTACCTAGGTAGGCATAACGTATGAAGTCGTTGAGATAAACCAATTCTTACTTGCGGCAAAGGAAGAGCCCTAAAACCTCGGTCCCTCCGCCAAGGGTGTAGCATCTATGACAGCAAGAACAGAAAGCAGTATTAGCGGCGAAGAATTGTTGTTATGCTGAAGGGATTCTTAGTGTACCCAAATCCCGCATATCTGCAGGAGTAGTGAAAAATCATTCTGTAATTAAAAATAGTCATTAGCGACGGCTTTATAAATTTCAAGGAAGGGCAGTGATAAGACAGACATAAGGTGATAGATGTTATGTACAAATGATATTGTCGTGTAGAGAGTTATAGACTGCATATATACCTTATACCTTATACCTTATACCTTATTTGATGTAACTCCCTCCTGGCCATGTGCTCCAGGTGAAGTTATTCAGTATATGCTTTCCTGTGAAAGGCTCTCATGCACAATACCTAGGAGTTTTACAGGATAGCGTGTGAGGATATCGCGCTTGAAAGAAAAAGAATTTTTTTTGAATCGTAAAATATATCGACACACTTTAGGAAAAAATAGGCGGAAATCGTGAGGAAACTTTCGCCAGTAGTTACCTAATTAAGGAAAGTTGTAGATAGGGCGGGGTCTTCCATATTTTTCTGCTGGGGGTTGAGTAAAGGAGAGGAAAGAAGAGGAGAGGGGAAATAAAGACATAAGAGTAACGTAAGATCCCAACCCTATTATATAACGGTTAGGCTTTATTCAGATAGCATTTGATTATCAAACTGGAGACGGCCCTGAGCCTTCGAGCCTGATGATTATAAGTCAAACCACCCTTACTGGGGCCACCCTAGTGGGGGCCACCCATTTCCCATACAAAATCAACGATTTCGCATATCTGTATTTGATTCAAGAAAATAGATAAAATTATACAGTCTTTGATTTTGAGTACGGTATTGGATTTTAACCAGGTATAAAATTTTGAAAAAATGGCAGGGCTAATATCTGTGATGAAATAAATACAAGAGTATACACTAACAATTACACATACAAATTTATATACAAAGCTGTTAAGGGATATTATTGCTTATAACTTTACCAATTAATATGGTATAAATGTAGAATCTATATCGTTAAATAAGGGACGTTTTAATACAACTTTTAAATCTAGGGCCAATTATATAACTTATTTATCTGAGAAGTTATAAGCGTTTATAAGGTGTTGGAATATGGGGAATAGCCAATTATGTAATCTAGCCACGTGCCACCACGTGCGTGGGGCTAAGCCTAAAAGGGTTTACCTTTTAGGCTAACCCACACACACACAACTCAACAACAAGCAACAACAGATCGTGATAGCCTCATTTCGGTACCGTGTATTCCCTTTCCTTTGCCGTACGCTTATTGGTGTACACCTAATCCTTACCTAATTATTACCCATACCTGGTCCTTCCTACATAAGGTTTTATGGTAATTTGATGAAATTCCCATATAAAATTAAAATTTTAAAAATTTTAAAAATAACATTAAAAATACACTTTATTATTTTACTATCAAAATATTAGATTTTAAATATGATAAAATGTACATAAGCTATTATAATGATCGCAAAGTAAAACATAAGAGATTATATATTTTTATCTATTTTCTTGAATTAATTCTAGACATGCGAAGTTGTTGATTTTGTATGGGAAATGGGTGGCCCCCACTAGGGTGGCCCCAGTAAGGGTGGTTTGACTTAACCTATGATATTCTGCCTTCGCGTAATTTGAGGCGTTTATGATTTCTTCCTTCTACCTTAGCACATAACTCGTTTTTTCTAACAGGGTGGTCTTTGAACGGAAATAAAAGGTGTCCGTAAGTCCGTCAGTCCATATCAATCCCAGTCCGACGTCCTGGTATAGAGGCAATAATCCGATAGGCGCGAAGGCGAGATTATAGCCACAGCCAGCGGCTTCATAGTTTTGAGACCCGATGCTAGCACCAAGGAAGTATAGCATCTAGGTGGAGCTTGAACCAGATAATTGGTTTCTCTGCCGTCAAAAACTGCCCAGGATCTTGGATTTCGCTGCCCTTTCATCTTGTGACCGCAGCTCTGATATGCCGATATATCAGCCTCAGAAACTGTAACAAGGGCTGTATAGGTTTGGAACGTATATTCAATTTACTAATAATCCACAAAGGTCTCAAGATCCTTAATTCCTTCCCTTCTTCAAAGGGACGGACTCAAGTCCTATTTGTAAACAGTCCTGAGTACGTATCTTGAGATCTAACCAAGATACTATAGTAAATGTTGGTTGTTCTTGCATAATCCTGCATGTCCTTGTGATACGGCTCATCCAATGATTCTAATATTGGTTATCCTAACCGTCTGACTAGCGCTTGTCCATCTCATATAGCGACCAACACCCTCTTGGCGGTGTTGTCCGTGTGATAAAAATCCCCCCAGAAGAACAGCTCTGTTATCGAGGTTCTCTCAGTCGTAGTACCTGGACAACAGGTCTCCAGCGGGAGCAAGACCGGTAAGATAATCGCTGCTCACCAATGAGTTGTCAAGATCGACTTCTCGACCGAGAGGTATAACGAATCTGTCTTAAATCACCAGGGAGTTAATAGCAGTACGTCTGGGTGTCTTGATTTAAAGGTAACAATAAGCGAGTCAACAAGTTGTTCGTCAGGGAGACTTAAGGGGCTCCCACCACTGGATAGAGGCATGAGTCTATACAGTAGACAAAAGAGTGTTGTTAGTTTGCTAGCTAAGAAACTAAAACTAAGAGAGCGACTAAATACATAGCAAATAGTTGTTTTTATATATCTTATAGTGACGGTAGGATAGAACGGGTTAATGAAGTCGAACGCGAAGGCTTCGATCACGTGATTCATTATGGTGTTTTAGTGAGTGGCGAATAGGGGCATTTTGATGCACCCTACTTCAGTGTGTCGCACGAGACCCCTGGAAATGCCTGGAAATGCCGTCCTCCATTTAAAATACTATCACCCTCTGTTTAGCAACAATCCAGCCACGACGAAGTCCACTCTTCATGACGCCATCTCCGGAAGCGAAGCGGTTGAAACGAAGAATCGGTGCAAGTACAATCCTTACTGGAAAGGTGTTAGCTTTGATGCATTCGTATGAGATTTCGACATGTCAAAATATATAGTGCAGAACTGGAGATGCATGGGAGGAGACGGCTAGGGGGCTGAGATGGCGGCGCTGCATCGGCTTTATCCTCGGAGAACTTTACGGGACAATGTCTTGGGAGGTAGATAGAACGAAAGCCACGTACCTGTTGGGCGTCGTGAACGGCTTTACATAGCCCTGCCATGTTTTCGTGAGTGGAGAGTTTATCCAAATAAAGAATACCACCAGCGCTGACGCTGATGGAGGCTGTGTGACCCTCGACCGTTTTGGGCTTGTCCGTAAAGATCATATTAAACCGGGAATCAGCCTTATGAAGGGCGTCTCGCAGCTGGGTCGTGTTACTATTACAGGAGGCCGGTCCCCAGATAGTCTTTTCATCGTAGGTAAGGACGCATTGCTTTGTGTGGCCTTCGACGGAGTGTGCCTTCGCATCAAGCCAGGCTCTGGTAGCCATGATTCAAGTCTTTTGTTTGGGGAGTGTATAAATGTGATGATAATAATCGGTGGTAACAGCGATTCAAGGACAATAATGGGTGGTTATAGTCCAAGCCAAGTTCTCTTTTTCATGTAGGCGGGTTGGTTTATAATATATATCGAGGAGAATAGGAAAATATGCACGCAGACAGACAGGGAGAAGAAATTGACGGATATCACCTTCGGATTGTCGTCCTAGGAGACGCTGTTGCCCTCGATTATCTGCGGCCTTATACTCTGGACGCTTGATATTGCAGCTCAGCTCGCCACCTGATGATACCACATTCCTGACGGGTACTGTAAACGGATATGTACGTGGTGTTCACATGTAATACTAACTATTATCTGATCGGACATGAAGACCCTCGAGGCTGTCATGCTCCTATACCATTGGCTGTATAGCATAATATGCCCATCGGTGTAAACGCTGTAGTCCTAGCCACGTCGCCATAAATCGTTACGCCCGCGAGGCTAGAACATGGCTTCTGGCCTGGGAGAGGTGCGGATGAAGCTATTGCCTGGCAAAGCTGTCACCGGTCAGTAGAAAAGAGATGTGATGGTAAAGCAAGCACTGTCGGTTCCCACGAATGATAGCTGTGGCGGCCTCTCTGCTCGCTGAAACGCATCGCGCTGGTGCAAATCAGTGAGGTTGACCACGGGTAATAGCTTCAACCTCGGGGCACAGAGTTGTACGGGCGTTAATACTGTGATCCTAGAGGCTCGATCACCCGATCGAACTGATAGAAGCAGTGAACCAAATGATCACGCCCCCTCGACCGAGCTGGAGTTGCTGTTATGCTGAATATCGACAGGGCGCTAGCGAACCCGAGGGGTTGGTGACTTCTCTCAGTAAACTTAGACTACACTCGTCGAGGTTTCATGCGATATGTAGTCCGGGATAATTTGTTGCAAAAGATGAGCAAATCTTCTGGGGTCCTCGACAGCTCAGCCAGAAGCGAAAATGAATGGCCGGGTGTGGGCATTTTACCCCAAACTCAACACCACGTACTATATTCAAAATGAATATGAACGAAGGCCATGGAAAATAGGAAGAATCATATACTTATTCGTTAGCCCTTGATTATTATTAAAGATAGTTTTTACGTTTTAATTATAATTGCTTTACCATTTAATTTACTTTTATAATCGTCGATTATTCAAAGAGGCCAAATGCCAAGATCCGGCCGTTAATTCTCGAGCCAGGCTGAGCTCCGTTTGAGAGAAAACGGTTACCCGGCCCCGGCTGCAAAACGGAGCACAAGCGTTTAGGTAAGTCAAAGCACCCTTATAGGGGCCACCCTAGTGGGGGCCACCTCAAAAACGCGACGCGTTTATAATAAGGTTTATATATAAATTATTATATAATTTTATTAGTTTTTAATTAATTAAAAAATAAAATTTATTATTTAAATCTTTATTTTTTTACGATTTTAAAATATTTATTTTTTTAACTTAATTGTATTGTATTGCGGTAATAAATAACGTTTTCGATGGCGTATCCCTACGGTAAGCGTTTAAAAAATATTTTATATTATAATATTATTTTATAAATCAAATATTAGGTTGTAGAATACAAAATAATTATTTAGAAGAATGTTAGAAACTATTGAAATATTAAAAAAAAGAATTAGTTGATTGGGTTATTACGTTAAGTTATATTAGCTATATGTTTTCTTTATATTGATTTAAAGATATTGCAAGAAGATTATTAATTTATAATTATTAACCCGATATTTTTGGTAAATATTAGTATATATAATTTTTATTTTATTATTTTAATATTAAATCGGTTAGGATTTATTTAATTAATTATAAATAAGTTAATAAGGTTATAGTTAATAATATTAATATCTTTTTTAATTAATTTAAAACCTTTAAGATTAAAAATATCCCGATTAGGTATATATATAACGTTAATGAGATAGAGATTATAAAAGGGGTTAGGAATAACAGGATAATTATTGGCAAGGTTTATAAAAAATGTATTATGGTTAAAGATTGTAGTAATAAGATTTAGATGTTAATTATTAAGTACGTTAATGGCAACAGCCAATTTTTAAATTCCTTTATTATATATGTAGGTAAATATGTATTGAACAGGAGTTGGTATCTCCTGTAGAGTATGGCATATTACTTTAATATCTAGATCTTTGTGAAAGGTTTTAAATAGTTGATGATAGTATTATATTTTGGAAGAATTATAAGGATTTATTAATTGGATAAGATATATATAATAAATATGTAAAATAAGGTTATAAGTTATAAATATAAGAAAATAATAAATGTATTTATATTAAATGTATAATTAAATGGTAATAATTGTGGTTATTTAATTAGAAGAATATGACGAATATTAGATTTTTATATGGTTTGTAATTTAAGATTATATAATAATATTTTTGTTTTTGGTAATGTGGTATTATATTAGTTTAATATTTTTTAGAGTTAACAATATTGGTAATAGTAAAGTAATTTTAATAAAAAAATATTCCGATTTAACGTATAAATCGCTAATTAATATATTTTTAATAATAATAAATTAATTTAGTTATTAAAATTATTTATATTTTTATTTTTTGATTTAATAATCTTAATTTATTTTTTAGTTTTGGTTTTAATTTGTTTAATACAGTTTTTAGTTTAATTAATAATTTTTTTAAATTTTAATTTAATTTTTTTAAATTTTAATTTAATTTATTTAAATTATTTTTTAAATTTATTTTAATTTAACCATTTTATTGGGAAATTGGGTTGTGGTTAAATAATAACAGTTTTATATATATTAATAACTTATATATATAAAATAAATTCCTTATATTTATATTGATTAGTTTTATATGGTTTAGGATTATATAAATAATACTTATTTAAATTTATTATATTTAAGAATTTTTTAATTAACATATTACTATTATTAATAATTAATTCAATTAATTACTTTGAGATTTTCGATATATTTAAAATTTTAATTTATTATTTCTTTAATATCTTTAATTTAATCCTAATAATAAATATTTTTTATTATAGTTTATGTTTAGGTATAAAGTTTATATTTTTTAAAGGTTATAAGGGTACCGATAATATTAATTCTTTAATTAATTTATCAATTATTTTAATATTTAAATATATAGAAAAAATTATATATATTTCTTAAATAAAATATATAAATTTATACCATATCTTATCGTACTTAATAAGGTTTTTAATTTTCTTATAATTAAATATAATATAAACTTATACCAATATCTACATATCTATTTATTATTCTAATCTACTATTTTAAACAAAATTAATTTTTTAAGTATAAAAATTTAATCCCAATCTTTTATAACTATTTCTAACTACTTATTAATATAATTAACTTATTAATTTATTTTATTTTTAATTATATTAAATATATAAATCTATCTTTATTTAAATATATAAATAACAAAGAAATAATAATATAAATTACTTATAATTTCCTTTATCCTTTTTAAATTTAATAAATTAATAAATACTAAAAAGGCCATTACTTTAAAATAATTCTTTAAAATCTTTTTTATTTCCATATTAAAACTTCTTATAGTTTAATAATTAAATATTTAAATTATTATTAGTTTATAATTTACTATTTAATTAAAAATATTTAATATTATTAATTTTTATAAGATTATAATTTATTCAATATATAACTACTTTTTCTTTTTATATAATTAAAAAATATAAATAAATTTAAAAAATAAATCTTATTCCTATTCTTTCCTATTAATCTTTAATAATAGCAATTAGGTATGTAATAAATTATTAAATTTATTACTCAAAAATATAATCTTATTAATAATAATTATGCATTAAGGGTTGGGATTAATATAATTTTTTTAATTAGATAATTTATTAATATGAATTAAATATTAGAATAAATAAATTAAATTATATATCTTTTATTATTTAATATTTATTTTAATTTTTATAAAAGAAATATTAAATATCTTAAAAAATAAATAAAAAAAGTGTTATTAATAATATATTAAATTAATAGTGGTAATATAATAGAATATAATAAAAATAAATTAATATAAGAATAAATATTAACTTAATTAAAATATTAATATATTAAATAATATTATAGGAAGAAGAATAAAATACTTATAAAATAATGTAGTTAATAATTTTTTTATATTATATTTTAAAACTTTATTGTTATTAATTGAAAGGACCTAATTAGCTGAAAAATCTACTAGAAAATAATATGTATACTTATATATATTTATAAATTTCAATATGGGGTAACCATTATAATATTTACAATTTATATAAATTACCTTTTCTTTTATTTTTTCTTTCTTTCTTTATAAGCCTTCGTTTTTTTATTTTATATTAAATAAATTTTAATTTTTTATAACCCATTTTAATTTATTTTAATATTATTTAATTAATTTTTATTTAATTAGTAAAATTATTTTATTTTATTACAATATTATGTTATCTTAAGGTAGATTTTGTTATTTGATTCTTGATATATATTACATATAACTTTTTATAATACCTTCTTTTACTGTCATTAATAATATTGATTTTAAAACTATTTATAAGAAGTATGCAAAATATATTACCTTTCCTTTCTTTTATAATCTTTCTTCTACCCATAATATTATAATTAATTTAATTAATAGTAATAATAATAATATTAACAATAATAATAATAATAATTTAATTCCTAGGTTTTTTTTTTATTTAAAAACTCTTAAATGCTTTAATTAGGAATTTAATAAATTTTAAATAATAAAATATTGGTAAATAATTAATATAGTAAAAAAGTTACATCTCTTACTATTTCAAATTATAAATATTTTATTATTTGATATTTAATACGTAATATTAATAATCAAAATATATAACTATTTAAATAACTAATCATTCAATTCCTTAATAGTATAATAATTGGTTGGTATGTTTGTTAGGTTGTTATAAATAATTAATTTTAAATATTATTTAAACCTTTAATATTTTATATTGATTATATTCAAAGTTAAACTATAAATAATCTACTCTTCATATACATGGATATTTATTAAGGTAGTTTAATTAAGTAAATTATAACTTAATTATAAAATTTTAAATATATTAAAGGTTTAATTATTTAAATTTATAATTATTTAAATAAAATCCTATATTATATTTATAAAAAACATTTTAAATTTTTCAAATCTTTAATTTATACTAATATATAACCGTTTTTTAATTGTTAATTAATTCTTAATTAATTTAATAATAATTATAATAATTATTTATTTATAGTAAAATAATACTTGTTCCGGGAATTTTATCTTTATTGTCTTTAGGTTAATTATAATAAGGATCCTCTAATCATTAAAAACATTACGCTAAATAACTTACTATATATAAAAGAATATCATAATAAATCGTTATTATTAAAAATCTTTAAATAATAAAAAGTAATAAAATAAATAATAATAATTAACGCAATTTAATAATAAATAAATATAATATTTTAATCAAACTTTAACTTACATATTTTATCGATTTTTATATTTTTTAATTAATTAATAATTATAAGATAATTAATCAGACCGTGTTTTTTATATCCTTATCTATATTAAATAATAATATAATCTTTCTTTATATTCCTTTAATTTAATATTTTCAAATTTAATATCTATATAATTTTTATATCCTTCTTTTATTCCCACCAATATATTAACCTTAATTTTAATCTCTTACTATCTAATCTTCTTATAATTATCCTTTTTAAATTTTAAAATAATTATATCGGTTACTTCAAAACTATTCTAATTAATAAATTCCAAAATTAATTTAATAATTCATTTATTATTTTTAAGATTTATAAATTCTTAATATCTTTAATCATTTTAAATAAATAATTTTAATCTATTCCTTACTACACTCCCTTATACTTCATTTCCTCCTAAATCTTTTATAACATATTTATCCAAGTCAAAGATATTACTAATTAAATAAAATCCCTACTAACTATACTATAATTAACATTTTCGAAACATATTAATATATCTAAAAATATCATACAAAAATATTAAATCATTAACTTTCAAAAGCTTTTTTTTTTATTCTATAAGCATTTCATTAATTATTCCTTATAATTATTACTTATTATTTTTCAATAATAATTTATATAACACAATTAATATTAATTAAATAATATTCAATTATTTATATACGCATAATAATTAAATCTTTAGAAATCTTAACTTCTTTCCAATTTAATATCCTTTAAAATAAAATTAATACTTTAATTAGGAGAATTAAGTATTTGTTATATATGATCTTATACAGACTAAATCCATTAAATTTAATTATAATCCTATTAACCCATACTATTACATTTAAATATTATATCCAACCTTTACCAATTCCATTAATTATTTTTATAAATCTAAACTTAATCAACTTATAACCAACTTTAACTTAACCCTAAGCTTACAAAAAATAAAATAATCTTATTATTTTCCTAATCCCTAATTCTTTACAGGCTTTTACAACTTCATCCTTAAATTCTAAATTTTCGTTTATCCTAATCTCTAATAGTTAACTATATTATAAAATTATTCTTTCTCTTATAAACTTTACCACATTTATTAATTTTATTATTTTTAAAAAGGTTACTTCTAAATAATCCAATAATTATTCTTTAATTTTAATAATTATTTATATCTATAATTATTAAATATATATTATACGTTTAAAATTTAATAAGCTAAAGCAATATCTAAACTTAAATAACCTACTTTATTTAACAGTCTATTTTAATTTATTTTTTAACATTAAGTATAAACTTTTATTGTATTTGCAATATACTTATATATTCTTTTCTAATAATATATAATAGAAATATAATAAAATATTAAAATTTAATTTTTATATCTATATTAAATATGCAAATTAGTAATAATTTTTTGTTTTATAAACTTATAATCAATAATTTGGTAATTTAATTGGTTTTTATTAACTTTCTTCCAAAGAATTCTTTCGGATATAATATATCCTAAAGCCTTTATTTTAAAACTAATTCAAGTTTTTTAACCCTTCTTCATATAATCAATAAATAATCGCTTAAGTAATCTTAATATTATTAAATATCTTACAATTTCTTAAAATTCAACAATCCATTTATTGGTTAAATATAATATAATTAGTTATAACTTATCTTATAAATTACAATTATAATTTTAAATTTTAAGGTTAATTAAGAATAAAATAATTATGTTAAATTAGACATTAATAAAATTATTTAAGTTTTTTTCTTATCGCTTATTTTCCTAATTAAATAATTTGTTAAATTTTCTTAATAAAATATTGGTTATTATATTACATTTACTTACAACATATTTTATTTCGAAATTAAATATTTTAATATAAATAATCCATTTTAATAATATTATATCTAATAAACTATTAAAATTATTATTTAATTAAGAAATTAAGATTTTTACATTGGTTTTAAATTAAAATTAGATACTATAAATATAATTCCTTAAATATTTTAATATCTTTATAATTACAAGACATTCCTATTTTATAATATTATATTTAAGTTTAACTCCTTTCTAAATTTTTAATTTATAATAAAAAAGTTTAAAATTCTTTTAATTATTAAGTTATTTTATTATTATTCTTTATTTTTAACCGGATATGTCTATTTTTAACATTATTAATTAGTTTAAATTATAATTAAGTATAATAAAATATAGCGGTTTTATAAATATTTCCTTTAACCTAATTATATATTATATCTAAAATATTTTTTATATAAATAACTTTCCTTTTTATAATAATTTTATTAAGGGTAATATTTTAGTAATATAATTTTTAATCTATATATAAAAATATATTATTAAACTTAAAAATAATTAGATTTTAGAAATATTTTTATATATATCCCATTTAAAAATTTTTAAAACCTTAACTTTTCTTAATAATTAGCTATTAAATTTATAAATATAATTTACAATCTTAATAATTAATTTATAGAATTTAGATTTTATAAGGTTTATAATAGTTTTAATTAATTTAAAATTAAATAATACTTTTATTAAATTCTTAATATATTTTAATATAAATTAATAAATTTTTAGGTAGCTTTTTTGATTATTATACCTAATATTTGAACTTTTAACATTAACATTATTAAAAAATAGCTTATAAATATTTGGAATTAAATTATATAATATACAATTTATAATTCTAAAAAAATATACAATTAAATTTGTTATTCCCATCAAAATTGTAATAAATCTTAAAAAATTAATTGAAATAGTAAATATTATTATATTTTAATTATATATTAATAAATTTAATTAATTATATTTTAAAAATAAATTTATATATAAAAATATTGCGTAAATAATAAATTCTTTTATAAATATATTATAATCTTTTAAAAAAAACATATTTTTAATTATTTAAACGTTTAATTTAATAATAAAATTAATTAATTATAATCCACTATTCTTTTTCTTAACAACAAACTAAATATTATAATAAAAATTATAACTTTTTTTTAAAATTCCCGTTTTTATCCTATCTTATAAAATCTTAATTACCTAATCTTTTAATAAAATTAAAATCAAAATATTTTTAATTTATTAAACCTTATATTAAACTATTTTAATTATATATAATAATATAATCTTATTTTTAATCTTCTTTAATTTAATAAAGTCCTATTTTAAAATCATTTCTTAACAATATAATATTTTAATAAATACTTTTTTTTTTAATTAATAAATTTTATATCCTATAATTTAATTTTTAAGATTTTAAATTACTTAAAAATAAATTATATTCTTTATAATTCCTTAATAAATTATAGGGTAATATTTTAATATAAACCGTCCATTCTAAATAGTTTTAAATCTTTAATATTCTTTAAGGCTTCTTCAAGTATCTTATCTTTTTAATTTAATAATTTAAGTGGTATTAATCTATTAAATAATGTATTATTAATAAGATAAATTTTTTAAAATTTATTTTTATATATTATATTAATTTAAATTATTTAATTGTTAAAGCGCCTTTATATCCTTCGCTATCTCTTTCTAAATTGTTTCTATATTTCGCATAAAGCCTTTATTATAAACGTAAAAAACTAATTATTAAATAATATTACTTTAACTTCTTCATTTTCCTTTAAATAAAATAGATATTTATCTTTATAATTAAAATCTTATAAAGTTTATTCAATAAGGTTCACTTTTAGATAATAAAATATTTTAAATTAATTATTAAGGATTATATCTTTCTTATAAATATTTTTAATATTGGGATTGGTTCGGTTATAATTTAATTCTATTCTAATATCTATTATAACCATATTAATCTTAATAAATATTTTATATATTAATTTATTAATTAATAAATTATTTAAATTAATAAACCTTATAATATTACTAATTAAGTTTTTATTATTAACAATCCCAAATTTTCTTATATATAATATAATTCAATAAAATTTTTTAAAATCCAATTAGTAGAATTCTTAAGCAATAAAAATATTTCAATTATTATTAAATCAAAAATTATAACTTCTATTAAAATTTTATTATTTTTAACTATTATATTTATCTGTATTTAAAAGATAAAGTTTAGGCTTAAAATAAGTTTGTTCATATAATATTTATTTTTTATAATGTAAATAAATAATCGTAATAATTAACCAACTAATCATATAAACCCTTTAATATATCCTAATATCGAAATTGAAATTAATTAACCAAATCCTTTCCAAACCATCTTACTTTACTTATAAAACAAGTTATATTATTTAATATATAACTATATTATAATTAATAATTTGATTCTTATATCAATAACTTTAGTAATCAAATTTTTATCTTTATGAAATCCAATTCTAATTATCAATTTCAGGTATGGCTTAAAATATGCTCTAAATTTATTTAACAATAAAAATAACGGTTTTTAATTCTACTAATCAATTAAAAATCGTTTAATATCTTTTAAAGAAAATGTATATAGTTTTAATTGCGGATTAATAAATTTAATATAATTAATATTAATATTAACATCTTTTTAAACTTATTTTTTTATAATTTTAATAATTAAATTTAAAATAATCTTTTAATTTTTAAATTTTTTAATTAGTTTTTAGTAGACAAATTTATTAAATTTAAATATAAATCTAATTATCTTATCTTAAATTATATTAAATTATTTCTTAAAATTTTCTATAAGTTTATTTTCCTAAAATTTCGTAAATTCTTTATTATATATGTTTAAAATCTTTATCAATATAAATTTTTTAACTTCTAATTAATTAGTATCGTTAATCTTCTTAGGCTCATTTTTGTTAAAATATTTAATTTTAATGGTTTTATTGTTTGATCCTTTTTATTATTTAATTACATTAATATTTACCAATAGATTTTTAAATTAGTTATTAATTTTTTTTTAAATAATATCCTTTATACAAATAATATTATTTTTTTTTATTATTTTTAGGAATTATCTATATTTAATAAGAAAACTTTAATTAAATGTTTTAATATTATTTTCAAATCTTATAACGTTAATTTCTGTTATTATATAAATGGTTTAATCTTGAGATATTAAATTAGTTGGAATAAAATGTAACATTATCAACTTTTATTTAATCTTAATTTTTCTAATGTAATATTTAATTTATTTCTTAGTAAATAAATTATTAATATTTTAATTATAAATATATTTGTAAATAGTAATATTAATAATCTTTTTTTCTTATTTAATAACTAGTTGGATTGTATTAGGGATGTTAATGTTCTAAATTAATCCTTATCTATTTAATTAGCCTATAATATATATATTATAAATTCTATTATAGTATAAAAATCTATTTATAACCATATTATATGCTATTAGATATAAAGGTACTGTATAACGTGTATACATATTTCTTTAAATATTATAAAACCAATATATATTAAATAGATAATTAATTATATATAGAAGGAAAAATCTAACTTAATCATAATTTTTTATACAATAATTAAAGAATTAGGGCTATTTGTAGATTTAAATTTAATTAATTTCGATAGGTTGACTAGGGTATGCTATACGTTCGTTACGTATTATTACATAAGACGATATTTCTGGCGTACTTCTGATAATCGCTAATTCCTATTTGATTTATTCCATTATAACTTTTTATATATTAATTTACATAATGTTGAAATATTTTGTTAGACTTTTTATAATTAATAGATCTTATAATTTATTATCTTTTATAAAAATTTTAAATTAGGGTTGATTACCAGCGTTATTTTTTTATAGACGATTAATAGATTATTAAAAAGTATCTTTAATATTATCAGAAATTTAAAGTTTAACTTTTTTGTTATTATAGTAGCGGTTTAATAATTTAACTTTTTTATTGGCTTAATTATATATTATGTTTTTGATTATATTGAATAATATAATTTAAATGTTTGTAAGAGAAAAGTAGGCATAATAAATAATATCTTTTAAGGTATTATTATTAATTTATTTTAGGATGGCATTAATATAGTTATTAGGATTAATGTTTTATGTTATGTTTAATCTAATATTTTAAAAGAAAATTATATAATTCTTAATTAGGTTTGTGAATTTAATAGGGTTATTAAAAACGTTTTTATTTTTAAGATTTTTTAGTTTTAATTTGTATAATCTGTATTAATATGGGTTATGTGTGGCGAATTTTCTTTTTAATAAGATTTGAGTTTTGTTTTAAATAGTTACATTATTAATAGTTGTGTTAATTTTTTTACACATATTGCTATTAGTAGTTTATACTGGGATTTTTTTGATCCAATTATGATCAGTTATTTTATATTAGTGGAGAATTTTATTGATATTTTTTAATTATTGAGTAATATTTACTCTGTTAAATAATTTGTTTTTATGATTTTGCGGGTTTGGTAAGATAATTTGGTACGGATAGATTGGTAGTCTTTGATTAGAAACCAATGTTTATGTTGTTGGCAAAGTTGTTGAAGTTGGGGTAATGGTTGATATAATGGATGTATTCTTAATAAAGTTTTGGTATATAATCGGTTAAATATTGATTAATCTTCTGTGCTAATTAGATATTTTTTTACTAAAATTCTAAACAGTAACTTATTATAGTTGATTAATAGGTGCTATTAATTATACTTATTTAGGGTTTAAAGGTTATTTTAGGGGTTTACTATCTTAATCGTTTTTATTATTAAATGATATAATTGAAGTATCCTTATATGTTCTGAATTCTGGTTAATTAATATAAATAGAATTAATAGTTAATGGTATTTAAAATGTATTAATAAATAGTAAAATAATATTTTTAAAGGGTAATAAGCTTAATTATACTTTTAATTTAAATATTATTCTTTATTATATTAATTGGTTTTTTAGATTAATATTATTGGCCTAGGGTTGATTAAGGATGTTTTTAAAAGGTTAATTAATATTTTATTGTAATGAAAATATGAAGAATATTTGGTTTATTAATGATTTGCGTTGGTAGTTTTACCTTTTATTTTTAGTACGGGAGTAAAAATAGTATTTATCTTTATTCATTAAAGGCTAATCAACTTCTTAATTATCGCATAACGTCTTTTTTCTAGCGTGAAGTTTAGTTTATAAATAAATAATCACTAATTTAACCTTTATTTATACCTTTTAAAAATATATTAAGATAAGTAATAGCAAAGTTATTACAATAGTTTTAATAATACTTTATTTATTTTACTTTAATATTCTAATTAATGGATTCTTCTACATATCCAAGATAATAAGTAAATAGGTTTTTTGGCGTTGGATTTTATCACTTATTAATTATAAGTTATTTGTCTTAACAATATAATTATAATACCATATTCCGATTTATATCTTTTTTTTACTAATATTTAATTATATTTTAACTATAATCCTTAAAAATATTAATTTTATATCCCTTAATAACAACTCCATCATAATTATATATTATCCTTAATCGTATATCTTAATATCTTCTAATTTATGGATTTTGTAATACTAATTACTATTTTTAACTATTTAATTTATAAATAGCTTTATATTATATAATTATTTTTAATATTCCTTTGGTATATTTTAATTATAACTATCTTATATTAATAAAAATATCTTTAATCAAATAATATCAATTTATAAAAAGGTTTTTATAACAATCTAATAATAATTCATCTTAAATACCTAACAACTTTCGAAATTTTTATAATCCCCTCGTTTTCTCATAAATCTTCCTAATAAATATTTGAAATTAGTTTCTTAACTTTTAAGGCTATTTTTATTAATTAATATTTAGCGGTTTTTTTAAGATTAAAGTTATAAATTCAAATTTTGTAGTGGTTACCATTAAATAGGAGTTAGTATTTTTTGCAAAATATAACATATCACTTTAACGTTTAAATCTTTATAAAAAACCTTAAACAACTAATAATAACATTATATTTTGGAAGAATTGTAAGAATCTACTAATCAGATAAAATATATATAATAAATACGTAAAATAGGATTATAAGTTATAAATATAGGAAAATAACAAATATGTTTATATTAAATATATAATTAAATGGTAATAATTATAGTTATTTAATTAAAAGAATATAACAAATATTAGACCTTTATATGGCCTGTAACCTAAAATTACATAATAATACCCTTACTTTTGGCGATGTGGCACTACACCAGTTCAATAAGTTTTAAGGTTAATTTATTTATTATAAAATATTATTTATTAATTATTTTAAATTTAAAAATTAATTGGTTTTAGATTTTGTTTAAGGTAATTTCTATTATAAAAAACCTAACATTTTTATAAATAATATTTTTAAAAATTATTTTTTATATTAAAAGAATGGTTTTTATAATTTTATTTAAAACTTTATTTATTTTTATAATATAAAAGTTTTATTTAATATTTATTTTTTAACTTTTTATTTAAACGTTATTTATAAATAATTTGGTTTTTTTTATATATTATATTTTCGTTTTATATATAATCACCGGTAGAATGTAGGTAATTATTACCTTTTAAAATAATTTTATTAAAAGATTAAATTTAATATTAGCAAAATTTTTTATATATTATATTACTTTTTTAGTTTTGTTAGTTAAAGTAGAAATATATTATTAAAAGATAAATTTTTGGTTAAATTAAATGTTTAGTTAACGTATAGGTATAATTTTTTTTTTATTATTACGTATTTGTTGTATAATAAAATTAAATTTAAATATATATATATTTGGGGTATAATTATTTTAAGTTTTAGTAAAATATATAAATTTGTATTTAATAAAGGTAAAAATAATTTTATTATTTTTTTTTAATTAAGAATTTATTTAATATTATTTTTAAATTATGTAATATTTTTATTTGGAAAATCTTTTATGTAAAAAATATAAAGGTTGTTAATATAATTAAAACAATATTAAAGGTTATTTAAAAATATATTTACCATATATAGTAAGAAAAAGATAAGGGAAGTTAAGAATTTTTATAAAAATTTATACCATACGTTAAAAAAGCCTGTAATTACATTTTTTAATTGTATTTTAATTTATTGTTTAATTATAAAAAATAAAATATATTTTATTATAATAAATGGCCATTTTTATTATAATAATTAAATTATAAGATATTTACCAAACATTAAATTAAAAACGCTTTATACGTTTAAAGTAACTATCATTACCATTTTATAGATTTTAAAAATAAATTCTATATTATATATAAAATATGTTATAAAATTTATTATAAAATATTTAAGTAAAGCTTTTATTTATTATAAGTTAATTATTTTAGTAAAAAAAACTATATATTTTATTTTTATTATTATAAATCTCTTTAAGCTTTTATTTAAACATAATAATAACGTAATTAAGTATTATAACTTTATATTAATAAAATCTTTTTTATTTATTTTTAGTAGCATTATTACTTTAATTATCTTAAAAGGTTTAAGATAATATTTAATTTTTAAACTAACTTAAAAAATAACTTATACATATTCCGTAATATAATTTCACACCACTTTTAATAAATATATTAAGAAATTATTTATACTTAAAACCGTATTCTTAATAGAAATTATAATTACTTCCACTTTTTTTAATATAACTATAATATTTTATTTTAATATCTTTTTAAAGACTATTAAAACGTTTAATAAGTTTATGTTAAAGTTATTATTTAATGTAAATCTTTTAAAAAAACTTCTTTTAAAAACTTATATTTTATTATTAATTTTTTTAATAACCTTTTTGTTTACCAACAATAAAAAAAATTTAATTACAAAATTAAATTTATACTAATTTACTACTTTATATAATTTAATATTATTTTTAATATTTTTTACCTTACCTTATTAATAATTATATTTAATTAAATAAATTATTTTATATAACTTTTATTATTTAACCGTAAATAAAAAACCGTTTTTTATTTATATACGTTTTATTTTATTAAGTGTTTTTTTATAATCTTTATTTTATTAAAATATATTATATCCTTTACCGCTTAATAAATAATTAATAATTTTTAATATATTAAAAAATAAATTTATTAATACTTATATATTATAATTAATTATAATAATATTAAGATTTTTAAATAACTTTAACAATAAAAAAACCTTTATTATTACTACCTTTATAAAAATTAATAATTTATTATTTAAAATTATAATTTTATATTTTTTTAGTTTAAAAAAACGTTTTATTAACATAATTAATTATAAAATTATATAATCTACATTTAAATATAATATATTAACTATTTTATTTATTATAAAAAAATATTTAAAAAAATAAAATTTAAAATATAACTATTAAAATATATTAATATTCCTACTTTTAAAATTAATACTAAATAATTATTAATGACTTATTTAATAATATTTACCCTTTTATTTTACCCTTTAATCTTAAGTTTTTAATAAAAATATTTTACATTAAAATTTTTTATTATTATATACTTTAATAAAGATATATAATTAAATAATATATTTATTACCTTATTATTAGATTTTTTTTGATAATTTATATATATTAATAATATTAATATTATTAATATTTAATTAAAATATATTTTTTATAACTTAAAAACAATTTTATTATATTATATATTTATTTCCTTTTTTTACATATATAATAATTTAAAATTTTATTAAAATATTATATTAATAATTTATTAAAATGTAAGTATTATATTTAAAGTAATTATTAATATAATAATTATTATTAATATTTACTTAAAATTTTTATACCAATATTATATTTATTTTATTTTTTTATATCAATTATAAAAAAATAATATATATTAATAATTTTTTTTAACATTATTTTAAATTATTTTAAGGTATTTTTATTAATGGCATTTAAAGGATTATTTAAACTTCCAAATTTAATTTAAAATTTATATATATATTTTTTATATTATAATTTTATTAGGTAATATCTTTATAATAATTACGAATATTTTAAAAAGGGAAAAAGGAAAATTTATAATTTATAATGTATAAATTTTAATTTTTATTATTTTTCTTTATAAAAATGTCTAATGTAATTATAAATCTTACATTATTAAAGGCGGTAGGTTTTACCAAGGTTAATCTTTATTTTTTATTTTTGTTTTTATTATTTTTATTATTTTTTTTTGTTTTTTTTCCTATTTTTTATTCTTTTAAATAAGTTTTTAAATAGGTATTTAAGCAAATTTTAACATTAATTTAAAATTTTCTTTAAATTATTTATTTAACCTTATGTTAAAATATAAATTAATAACGTTAATAATAAGATTTTTAACGCCTTTAAAAAAATGTATTATATAATATAATTTAAACCTAATTATATAAATTATATTTAGTTTTTTTTATATTTAAAAAATTAATTTATTATTATATTAAATTAACTTAATTAAATATTTTAAGTAATTTAATAAATATAAACCATAATAATTAACGTAACTTTTAAGATATTAATATGGTTATTAATAATCCTTATTTATTTTAAACTTATAATACATATAACATAAAATTTTTATATAATTTTAAAATAAATAAAAACTTTAACACTTTTTATATATTAAAAATAAAGTTTTTTTTTCGATTAAGTAAGAATATAAATTAATTTTAAAAAATTTAAAAGATTTATTAAATTTCTTTAAAAAAAACAATTTAATTATTAATAACAATTTAAAAATTAACCTTTTAACATAAAAATTAAATATTAATAAACTTATAATTTATTTATATATATACTTTATTATTAATAATTTAAACAACATTTATATATTTGTTAATATAAATTTAAATAATTATAAAGATTTTAAAAACTATATAATTATACCATTTTATAAATATATTTATAATTACCACATTAAAAATTAAACCAATTTTATTTTTACTTTATAATAAATAATTTTTAATTTTTACATTTTTAAAATAAATAATAAAACTTATAATAATATAATAAACGTTTAAAATATTTACTAATATTATTTTTAATATAATAATTATAATAAACTTAAAAATAAAATTTATTTATTTCTTAACCCACTTTATATTATTTTTAACAACTTTAATTAATAAACGTAAATTTTTTTACTAATAAAAAATTCCTACTTTATTAATAATACTTAACTTATTATTTCTTTTACCGCTAACGCCGTTTTTATTAATTACTATTAAAATATATAAACATTTAATGTTAATATTAATAATACTTTTTTTAACCAAAAACGCGTTAACATTAATTAAATTAATATTAAAATTATTAAAAAAATTCCATAAAATCTTCCTTATAAATAAAATAATATTAAAATATATTAAAAAATATTTAATAATTTTCCACGTAAAAAACTTTTTATTATTATTTTTGTAAAAAATTACTACGTTATTTAATAAATATACCATATTTTTTAACACTTTTTATTATACATTTTATTTACGTTATATTTTTATTAAAATAAAAAATAAAAAACTAATAACTATAAATTTATTAAATTAATTATACATAAAAACTTATATTTTAATAATTTTAATAAGTTTTATCGGTATAATTTTTAAAACCTTTTTTAAATTTAATTAAATTAAAAAAACTTATACGTTTTTTTTCCTTTTTAAAAACTGCGTAAGCATAAATAATATTTTTTTAACTTAAGATTCGTTATTAATAATCTATTAAAATATAAAATTACCTTTATAAAATATTTAAAAACTATTAAATTTTAAGGTAAACTGCGGGACTATGTTAAAAGCTTAATAAGCTTTAAAATTTAAACACTTTTATAGTAGATATTAAGAAAAATCGTATAAATCAACGTTAAACACTAATAATTATTGCTAAGAAAAATAATATTTAAAAGAAGGTTTTTACGTTATGCAAGGTACTTAATGGAAAGGAGCTTTCTCCTGGACGGCAAGCTGACTGAGTGATGTGAGACATGTAGGGATAGGGATAGGGATATGTATAAGAATATGAACGGATGATACCGTATAGGGCAAAGAAGCAGAAGCTAATGACTTACCTTTCTACGCCCTAAAACAGTTAAGTAGCATTTGGTGAGACGATGAAACGATAATGCATGTAACTGGTTGAATCCTTCGAACCTTTGAATAGTCAAGATGCCAAATCTATCGTGAGCACGTGTCTTTTATGCGACAAGATTACGTCTTTCAACGATTGATAAAACCTTGAAATAGCAAGTCTGGTCTAAGCCAAGATACGAGGTTTGACGAATCTAACAATTCATAGTTTGGTACATTAATAGTTCAAATAATCGTAACCCCGACTTTTCGACCCAGTTTTCTTGGTGTATGTATCTGCTATGAAAAGATGTGGCTGATCTGCTGATTCAACTAGATGAGGCTGAGTTTGGCTGAGCCTCTCTATGTATGTATCTCTAGACTGGAAGCACCACAAGCTAAGAGCGGGGGTCCATTGAGTGGGAAAGGCTAATGGCGGGGCTAGAGGGGTTAGCGTAAGAAACGTGGTCGGGTCAGGAACCAATTATGAAACATTACCTAGTATGTTTAGCTCAGCTTAACAGCCAATACTTATAATTTGAAGCATTTGTCATACGAACTGAAGTATCTCTGTTATTTAGAAAATACCATCGAGACTAACATATATATGATCCCTGAATATTGAATTGGCGGCGCAGTCTTGGAGAAAACATCTGTATACGGATTGCGTGTAGCTCGCGAGTTGAACCAACCAAATTGCATATCATATGATGGACGGGCCGAATCTTTTTTAACTTCTTTTTCAAGCCTTCGTAGCCGTTGCGAACAAAGGACTCGGAGAGGCCGCAGCAAGAACGAGGGGAGCCTTTGATTTAGGTCGCATAAAGCTAGCTAACCTACATAAGGTACCTACATGTTAGCTACCTAGTTACCATCCTTTGAAAGGACTGCAGAAGGCATTTGGAGGAATACTAACTAACCTACATCTCATTAAACCCCAAACAACATCCAAGCTTCGCTTATCGAATCTGGAGTGAATCTGGAGTATATTAGCTTTTACAACGTTGCTTGTTATCTAACGACTTGGATCAACTAATTCGATTTTGGTATAATTCTAACGGGTTGAACAGCCGTTCGAGGCAACGTTTATCTGGACTACTCTTCCCCGCGGGATTATATATTATATATTATATTCCAACGGCGCGGTACGGTCAAATGTGAGGCATCGCCAAGGCGTTTCTTCCTCCGAGTACAGGTAGCAAGTTTGTCATTGTCATATGCGCCACATACATACCTACATACATCATATCATATACGTAGATGCCACTATCGCCATTGGCAATTGCGTAAAATACCCATGTGGCCGTGAGAGTTGCCACAGCGGCAATATCAAATATTATATTTTTTACGAATTCTCAAACGCGCGGGTATGCCTCTTCGAATATATACCCCCGACCAACCACAGGTAGCGAAGCGCTTATTCGCATGATACCTCGCACGAATCTACGGGTAACGAACTACGGGAACTGGTGCGGCCACGTCGACTCTACTCATAAGACAGAAACATTGGATTGCTCATCAATCGAAAAGAAACTTGGGAATATCGAGATAAAGCCATTTTACGGCGATTTACAACGATTTACGACACTTGGGTAGCATTGCCACAATCCTCAAGTCTAACAGTGCAAGCGGTGCAAAGCAGTGTTATAGGTAGTGTAGTGTAAGTGTAAGTGTAAGTGTACCTAGAGTGAATATGGTTTGCCCCACAGGTCGCATTGTCCACCACTGTCATTGTCCTACCGTTGCATCGTCTCATTTCTCCTACCCACCTGCTTACAACCTATGTACAGCCTACAGCCTACCGCCTACCGCCTAGGTACCCACCTACAGGTTCCCCTCCTCAAATCTAGGACTTTTTTGTTTTTTCGACTCCCTTTGCAGGTTGTTAAGAATTCGCTTCAGCCTTATTATCCTGGATTTCCTTCCCCGAAAAAGGACCCTAACCGCTAATCGCTAAACTGCAGCCCGCAAACCCAATCAACCCAATTAACCCAACCTAACGCGGTCAGCTCCATCAGCCACAGTGGAATCGAAAGAGAGAAAAAAAAAAAAAGAACGAACAAGGAACAGGGTCGCAACACTGAAGTTTTAATTGATCTAACTGATCTGATTGATCTGATTGATCCTCCGCGATAATAGTGTTCCACTAACTACTGTTTTCTACTATTTTCTTACCTACTGGCCCCATTCAGGCCTATCCCACCTACCCGCCCGCCTGCCCGCCTGCCCGCCTTTCTTTATTAATCCAAGTCCTAGGTTTAAGGAATTGCACATACCTACACACAGCACTAAAGGCAATCAAGGACTTCGCTTCTAACAGAACTGTACTTGTAACTCGTACCTTTAGTGTTCAGGTACATCTTTAGGCCTTGGTACTTTTTCTCTCCCTTCCCAAACGTCCTGTGGTACGCATACTCGGTTATTACTTTAGCTTAGTCCACCTACCTAAGGTTAAACCTAAAGGGACAGAACGGGGAATAAGGGATTATTCCTACTTCTAGGTACCTTACACTTGGACAACTTACACTTGGACAAGCACAGTAAAGCGAAGCGAAGCGAAGCAGGAGCATATCAAGCAATCCGGCAGTAAGGCAGTAACAACCAGCAGCAAGCAACAACCTTGGAAGCAGCAAGCACGCAGAAACAGCAGCAGCAGCCCCTCTTCTGACGCCGCAACTCACTTCGTATGGAAGCGACCCGACGCCTCTCTCTTGCTCAGTTTCTTCTTAGGGAACTCAGTCAGCATCCTCGTCTTGGCTCAGCTCAGCCCGCCTTATCACAACCCAGCCTAGAAGCCCAGTGATCCCACATCAATCGGATCACACCTTCGACAAAGTCCTTCCCACCCTTCTTTGATCTACCCTCTTTTTTCCCTTTTTCCCTTCTTCTTTCCGCTTCCCTAATTCCTTATGAATTCATTGAACAACCTGAATTCCCGTTTTAGAGGCCTAGGATTAGGTAAACGGAAATCCACCGCCAGTATCCCCTCAAGTACGCCTGACCTGCAGCGGCCTGCGACCTCGACCCCGACCTCAACCCCTCCACTGCAAATAGCGCAGCAGTTCCCACAGGCCCAAGCCCAACCCCATCCTTATCCTGGTCCCGCCGCCCCCTCTATAACAGCTTCGTCCTCCCAGACGAGCCTCCCGATAATGAACCATCCTGGCGCTGGACCACGTCCACCTAGCTATAGTACTGCAAATTTCCAACCTGGTCCTCAACCTCCTGTTGGCCGCACAAGCCCTTTAACAACGGGACAAGCTCGCACACCGCCGTCGCAAATGGTTGGCGGTCCCCCTCCCATCAACACCGGTGCTCCTGTCTCCGGCTACCCTCCTCAGATGCATGTCCCCCCGGGCTCGCAACCTCCCCCAGGAGTTGCTGGTGGTCCTCCTGGTTACGCTGGTTACCCGCCACCTGCTCCCGCTCCTCAACCGACCAACGCTATGCAGTCCTATGGCAGGCCGGCTGCTGAAGTCGAAGGGAACAGTAGAAGTAAGGCGCAGTTAATCGTCGGAATCGACTTCGTACGTCCCCTCCGTTGATCTGTCCAAATTCTCTATTTCCTGCTTGTGTCGATTTTTTTTTTTTTGAAACTAATCATACGAGACGCAGGGTACAACGTTCTCTGGCGTTGCTTTTGCGTTTGCGACAAATAATGAAGCGAAGGAGGACATCATTACAGAATGGCCTGGTGCTGGATCGTACACGAAGCAGAAGGTAAGATATCCGAGGAAAAGCATAACCATCTGATCAAATCTTGTTAACTTCGATAAGATACCTACTGTTCTTTACTACGACCAATACCAAAAGGTTGTTGGATGGGGCCCAGATATTGCTGATGCCCTGGCACCTACGGGATACCCGAAACCTGGTGTCCAAAAGGTCGAATGGTTCAAACTCCAGCTTATGCTGTCAGGTAACACTTACATCGACCCCATTAACCTTCCGCCACTACCGCCCGGAAAGTCGGAAATCGATGTAGCCGCAGACTACCTGTTTAAGCTGCGCCAAGCTATGCGCACGGCGCTACAGAAGACATTGGGCGAGGTATTCAATCGAGAGGAACGAAATATTCGCTACTACCTGACCGTCCCGGCTATTTGGAACGACGCTGGCAAGGCTGCTACACGAGCCGCCGCTATCCAGGCCGGCTTTCTCAGGGACGAGAACGACAACAGGTTGACACTCGTTAGCGAGCCCGAGGCTGCATCACTTTTCTGTGCTAAGACTGGCTTGCTTAATTTGAAGGTTCACGACGCTATCTTGATTGTCGATTGTGGTGGTGGTACTGTTGATTTGATTGCATATGAAGTCGAGGATGAGAATCCATTCACGGTCGCAGAATGCACAGCGGGCTCTGGCGACTCTTGTGGTTCTACTGCCCTCAACAGGAATTTTAGTAACATTCTACGCACTAAGATCCGAAAGATGAAGTTACCAGACGGATCTAAGACGGCCGGTCGCGTGTACGCTAAATGTATTATGGATTTTGAGAACAGAATCAAGGCCGATTTCAGGAATAACGGCCAGAAGTGGGCTGTTGATGTTGGTATTGAGGCCGAATTCCCCGAGGCCGGTATCGAAGAAGGTTACATGACTTTTACTAACGAGGAAATTCTTCAATGTTTCGAACCCGTCGTAAACCGGATTTTGGAACTCGTACGAAACCAAATCATCGCCATCCAAGCCCAAAATAGGACGCTACAAAACATCTTAGTCGTTGGTGGTTTTGGCGCTTCCGAATACCTTTTCCAACAGATCAAACTACACGTCCCTCCCCAGTTCCAGTCCAAGGTTGTGCGACCTATGGACTCCGTTGCCGCCATCGTTAAGGGAGCCGTCACCGCAGGTATTACCGAGCGGGTTATCACGCACCGCGTAGCTCGTCGCCATTATCTTATGGCAACTCTGCAGCCCTTCAAGGAGGGCTACCATCCCGAAGCATATCGTGTGCCATCTCTAGACGGCAAGGACAGATGCAAGTTCACTCGACAGATTTTTGTGCAAAAGGGCCAGAAAGTCAAGATCGGCGAACCAGTTAAGGTATCATTTTTCCGACAGGTGGCCCCGGGTGCTACGCTCATGTACGAAGACATCCTGTACGCTTGTGACGAAGATGTCTGCCCCGAGTACACCAAAGATCCCCGTAAGTTGTCTAGCTTTTATCGCGACCCATTTTACTCGTGGCTTACATATCATATAGGTATAAAGGAAGTAGTTACTCTCACATCCGATCTATCGCGCAAGAACCTCGAAAAAGACTTCGAGCGTATGGACACGCCACAGGGTACATTTTACCGAGTTTATTTCGACATCTATCTCACTCTCGACGGCTCGGAATTTAGTGCTGAATTAGTCTGTCAAGGAGAGGTTATGGGCCGCTGCAGATCTAGATTCAGGTAGAAGGGCAGAAATGAGCAGATGACGTGAATTTCGTGGTTGAGCGTCCTTTTTACTAATGTTCTTTGCCTACTGCGTTGCTTTTACTAGCTTTCACATGATACCTCGTTAAGGAAAGAGCAACAGCGCACTTGGGCTAATAGGTGATCTAGCAATATGGAAAGGAAGGAAAGGTCTCTTCTCTTGGCGAGCTATCATCAATTACGGAAATCCCTTTTCTAGAAATTTAAACCAGCGACATGGGTGGCTATTTGAATGGTTGGCAGATGGACAGATGGATAGTTGCACGAGCGAGAGATCTTTCCATGCCTGATTGCCGTATACAGATAATTTAAGAACCTACACAAATATTGCGGCCGCGATGGTAAAATTGTAGTTTTGATATGAATATTATATGTAAGTCTTGATATACCAGGGCACTTGTAGTGCCATGTAAATAGCCTCGTGATTGGCTGTTGATGGTTGATGGATAATAACAAGGTTGGACTAGTTGCTTCCAATGTGTATAAAAGTAATCAAATCTTGGGGAAGGTAGGACAAGGGGGACATACCCCTGGAAAATAGCACAAAATCTTGGTAACCAGTCGCAACTGCGTCATCGCCCATTCCTCCAACATTAATTTACCAAGCGACATTCGATGGCAACTTCACCGAAGGCAATTGCATTGGGCCTTCTCCCTCTCTGACTTTCTTGCTCTTCTTTCATCTTCTAAGCAACGAACATATTTAGCATGGCTTCATTCCGTATCAACAAGCCTCCCTGAGGTACTGAGGGTGTTTCTATATTTCATACCTATTTCTTTGCGCAACTTCTAGGATAAATTATTATTATCAACTCCTCCGTGCTTCTGCTCTTCCGATATACCTATACCTGCATATTCTTCCTCTCCGCGAATCCTGCCCCTGCTTACTCTTCAGCATTCTGGCTATTGAGAGTCAAGAGCCAATATCAAGATTCAGGACAGGAATATTCGCGGGGCCTGCTCGATCAACCACGACGATTTGCCACCTTGTTATCATTCATTCCTCGTTCCCTGTTTAGCGCACGACGCCACCAAGTAAATATCCAGGGTCCCGTATAACCAACGGCCAGGGCAGTCATCGTTATTTAAAGTCGGTTCCCTAATTCGATTGAGTACTATCTTGTTCATAGCATAACTGCGATTACTGTCATCGGCGAATAAGGCCCTGCATTCTTTGATAGACTTCATCGGATAATGAGCTGCTTACTTCGCTATACTCTACTCCCAGAATACACTCTTCATCGCCCGCTGGTTTGCCTATGTAACAGAACAATCGCAGTTATCTAGCCAGAGAAGATAAGTCCTACAGAAGCGAAGCGAGCAAGCACAATGCCTAAATGGTCACGGCAATGCGAGCGCCGGCATAATTCTACAAGGACTAGATTGTCGGTTATTACCAGTCTCTTTTTAACATCACAGCTCCCGCAAGTAAGAGCAGTTGTATATCCAAGTAACCATGAGTTATATACTTTCGACTATTTGGGACCCAACAGACAATATTTAGGCACGAGCCGTCCTTTGACCAAGTATGAGAATGCAATCCCCTTGATCATTACCAACAATTGCGGCGATACAATATGGCCGGGAATTGGAACTCAACATGGAGACCCTCCAGACTCCCACGGTTTCGAACTCAAGCCTGGCGAGACGAAAGAACAGACAGTCGGTCCTACATGGCAGGGCAGAGTCTGGGGCCGTACCAATTGTACCACTAGTGGTGACACGGCGACATGTAAGACTGGTGATTGTTTTGGTAAATTAGATTGCGAGTACGGGGTAAGTTGAGCCAGAACGAGCAACTATAGTATAGATACTAATCACAACATAGGGTGCTGTACCTGTTACTCTTGCTGAGTTCAATCTTGCTGGTGGCGCAACTGGCAGACAGACCTTTTACGACATTTCACTTGTCGATGGTTATAATTTGCCAATAGCAATAGTCTATCATCCAGCAGACAACACATCATACATCCCGCCAAATCTAGTCAATCCTTCCTGCATTGGAACATCCGGGTACCTCGCTGCCTATAGCGAGACCGGACTTACTTATACTAACTCGACCTATCCTATACCATACGAAGATATACAATCCAACGCGGATTTAAGCAATTGGTGTCCTTGGGACCTCCAGGCCTTCCTTCCAGAGAAGCCCGGAGACGGTGTATATCCGTATCCAGACGACACTCTACATAGGCCCGTTTTTGACCCGTGCAAGAGTGCCTGCGCCGCTAATAATGACCCCGAAGACTGCTGCACCGGCGAATATGACGACCCATGGATCTGCGAGCCCAGCCAGTATTCGTATAATGCCAAGGCTATGTGCCCTGACGCATACAGCTACGCGTTTGACGATCAGACCTCCACGTTTATCATCCCTAGCGGAGGTGGATGGGAAATCGTGTTCTGTCCGGCAGGGCGAAGTACTACCATATTGGCGACATTCACAGACGAATTACACAAGATTGCCGAAAGCGGGCAAGTGACCCAGGATATTCTGCTCAAGGCTATGAACGTGAGCTATATCGAATCGAAACACAGCACAGCAGCCGGTATCCGGGTGTCCACGACTGGGTTGGTGTTAACTGCCATGTTGGTGGTCAGTGATATACTGGCTTGATCATAAGAGGGCATTATAAATGAAATGTGTGATACCCATGCTTGGGCCTTGGGGAAGTCTACATAGGGAGGATTCTTGTTTTATTAGTACCCTAGAACTTGAGTACTTGCCTGCACTGTCGAATATATTCCTAAGAAATCATGGATACCCCTATAGGTTAAGAAAGCTCGATTTTAAGATTAGGAGGTAGTTATTTCGTACCTAACCTACTAGGTTAGTTACATAGGTATGTATAAACATTCAATGTTGTATAATGCACGGACCACTAATGCAATGCATTATGTACATAATATTAGTACATCTTAACTTGGATCTATTAATAGTAGGTACCTCCTAACCTATGTAGGTAGGCATCGCATCACGCAAGTTATGACCCGCGGCATACCCTTGTCAATGACCCTCAGTGGGGGTCATTTAATGTGTAATGTGCATGCTTCAATTCAATCTTAGCGATGCAATCTTAGCGATTCAATCTTGAATTTTGATGCAACTCACCCCCCCCCCCCCCCCAAAAATCAACCAAAACAACGAGCTCACGACGGCAGTTCCCTCGTCTCGTCGGGGATCCGACCACCTCCTTTCGATTCTCCTTTCTATTCTTTCTCGAACTCAGCGCTGCCAACCGCTAACATTCGAGACGCATTGCCATCAGGATGTGAGGTAGGAAATGCCTGTTATCGAAAGCACTCGAGCCGCGACGCGCTGGATCACCCGTACAATTCCAGCCATTCTCGTCGCCGCCGTTAGCTATGCTACTTATGCCGTGGTCGGCCGGGTCTGCTGTAGGTTATATCCTTACCTGCCATGCATGATACATGTAATATTCTTAAATCAATGGGCTTGTTTGCTAACGTCGCCAATATCTAGCCAACTACCTGATCGGCAAACGAGGCGAGGTCGGGGCAGCCATTGCCATTTTAGTTCTATACTTCATACTTCTCTTATTGATGGTCGGTACCTATATAAGGACTATATTTACCGTCCTTCTCGATCCGGGAGTTGTGCCGTTCGGACCGGGGGTAATTGAGCGAAAGAAGGCTGCAAGAGACCGACGGAGACGAAGGCGTCAGGAACCTGACCTCGAGAGCTTACCCTACTACGCCGGCCCCGATCTGAACCCAGATAGTCCAGGCTTAGAGGAATTTTACACCAAAGATGTCTTCATATGCGAAAATGACGGTCGCCCAAAGTGGTGCTCGGAATGTTCCACGTGGAAAGCAGATCGGGTTCACCATAGCAGCGAAATTGATCGTTGTGTCTACCGCATGGACCACTACTGTCCGTGGGTTGGCGGCATGATAGGGGAGAACTGTGAGCTTCAATACCTGGCCCCCCTGCCAAATACTTGGTGTTTACTAATAATCCATAGCCTTCAAGTTTTTTGTGCAGTTCACGACGTATACTGCTTGCTATTGCGGCCTTGTCCTTGGTGCTACAGCTTCAAGTCTTCGAAAAGAAATTAGTGAGGGGTCTCCATTGGATCCCCATTTCGTACCTGCCATAGTACTGGCTGCTTTCTTTGGTCTTTTTACTTTTCTAATGACTGTAACGTCAATGCGTTACATCTTCTCCAACATGACGAATGTTGATATTCTCGGATATCAATCCAAGGTGTACCAATTAGCCGTCCGTGTGCCCCGCGGTACCGAACCGACAGATAAGTTCACCGTGGTGACGTATCCCCTACCGAGACCGGGTGAGGCCATGAACGGCTGGTCTAACGGAACGGCCCGGCCTGGAACGAATGAGAGCGGCGGCTCGGCTGTGCAGATTCGGCCGTCGGTTCGCGACGACTTGGCCACTCGCACTTTTGCTATACTCAAAACGGAGCCGGGAGAAAATCCATGGGATATCGGGATATGGCGCAATTGGCAAAGTGTCATGGGTACCAACGTCTTAGACTGGATTTTACCCCTTCGAAAGTCGCCTTGCGTCAACCACGAGGGCCACGATAGCTTCTACCCCATGGGCCACGTCCTGACAGATCTCTTAGCCAGGTACGACCTCACCGACCTCGCGATGAAGGACGATTCGGGGCTGGAGATGAGAGAGATTGCAAGAGGAAGCAGGGCTTAGACATGCGTGCATAATAGATACCCCCTTTTTAGGCATTGGAGTTGGGAGATTTATGGTGGGTTCAAGCTCATAGCGTATATTTGGTAACCTACCTGGTAGGTATTTTGGTAGAATAAGTTAGGTACTTATTAGCGAGCGTGCTTAATGATATTATAATCAACGCATATATATAATTAGAAGTCGGAAATAGATGTCTACCTTCTAGGAGCAGCTTTGGATTATATATAATATAATGAATAGGTAAGGCTCAATTATTAACCATGGCCTGGCTTGTGTGGTGGTCGGATGAAACAACTTCCCCTTTTCAGCTTCCCCTATTTCCACACTACCTCCTAACTCGACTATGTCTTAATAACAGGTACCTAATAAAATAGAACCAATGCAATGAAATGCGAGCTAAGAGACAAGGAGAAATCATAAGTTTGACTAGCCACCAGTCACAATTATGACTTCCGTAAAAAAAAGGCCGAATTGCCGGTCATATGATTAAAGATGAAGTACCTCGAGGTCTTGTCTATATTAATAAACGAGTGTGGTTTCTATCGTATAGTCCAACAGGACATTTGGCTATCGATTCCAACAAGAATCTAATCAGAATACAGTAACAGGGTAAAAGCGACACAGATGAAGCCCATGGATCCAATGGTTTCATAAACGAGTGACAGCCTCCATTCCAATCCCAAATATAGCCCCGTACTCTTCAGGGGCTACTTATCGTCCATCTTCCTATAGTGGTCATAATAGAAAACGTGTGCTGTTGTTTACTGATCTACGCAGTCTGTACACTTATTGTGACCGCAGTGCTTGCATAGTGCATTTTTAGGGTCGCCATCGTGCTCAAAATAGTCTGTCTCATGGCACTCATGGCACTCGATTCTACCGTCCGTCTTGTGGAGACCAGTGTCAGGGGGAGGGTAGTAAAAACTTTCGGAGTCGGGAGTTCTATCGCTGCTCCTATGTTGTTTGTTAGACGGAGTCTTGGGATTGTTAATAGATTCTCTTACATTGTGTTGAAGGAAGCGTGTGTCGTTACAATTTAAGCAAGTGTTAAAGCTTAGAGGGAGATACGAGTTGAGAGTGCTAGATAGTAGTATAACTTTCCAATGTTAATTGTAGAGGAGAGTAGCTGAATTTGCTGTGATTCTACATTCCATCTCGACTGATCAACCTTGGAACTCGACGCTCCTTATAGAGGAAGAGAGCCACGACCATGATACCACAAGTTTCGCAGCATACGAGCCGCAAATTCAAACCATACCGAGTATTCGTAAGTCGAAACCTGAAGATGGCACTTTCTGTTTGAGAAAAGTCGCAGAGCCTCACAAGAAAGCACACAATTTCCTTCGAATCTGGTGTCCTCTAGAGACATAGGTCGTCTCGGTGACGACTGAGGCGATGATAGGATCACTGTAACACCTGACATACTGAGTAAAGGCGCCGAAAATGCAATGAAGGCGGAGTTACTTCCAAGGATTACTAGAGCGGGAAGATGTCACCACTATAGTCATTATAGGGAGAGGCCGAAGAGCGGAGGAGCAAACCGGCCGGCCAAAATAAAGGAGACTTTTAGGAAGGAAGCCCAGAGCTTCAAGTCTAGTTGCTAACGAATAAGAACATTGGTTCATTCAGCGTTGAGCACGTTACAAGGCGAAGGAATGGAGAAAGATGGGCTGAAAACACAGGCGAGGCCGAACGGCGCGTTCAATTTCATGTCATTCCATCAAGGTCAAGTTAATATGGAAAGCAAGCTCTATGAGTGGGTACCGGTAGCTTGGTTCATGATATCACCGCATCGAAATGATTTAACCTAAGCATGTGCTGGATTAAAAGGGCAAGTACAGCATGAGCTCGTAGTCTCCATGCAAGTTTTGACCCCCGGGACGACCAGGCGGCACAAGGCAACTACCACATTCCTTGTTGTCTAAGGGGAGCGAGGGATTAAGAAAGATACATAGAGTACTCACCGCCGTAAAGATCGATATAGGCTCTATCGAAGTGTGAAACCGTGACAGCGTGAGCGGAGCCGCATGCGTCAAAGATCTCGTGAGCAGGAAGTATAGCGCCCAGATTCAGATTGTACTTTCCGATCGCGGACATTCTGATGGAGAATTTTGCCAGTAGCCCCTGGCAGATCACCAGGAAAGGCTTCCCCGGGCGAAATGCCATGCGTGAAAGAAGTCTCTACGCCCCCTGTATTACCATAGCCACCTTGATCGTGGGCAGGGAGGTCTAATAGTCTTTGGCCAAGTTTCCCCTAAAAATACACGATAGGGTTCTGAGGACAACAGAACTAAAGCTGTTTGGAGTCTAACAGATACTGTAATCAGCACAAACAAGACATCTGATTTCTAAGCCTCATAAGGGACACATTATTTTATAGCCTCAACACCCCAGATAGCTACTTACGGATAGGGTGCAATAATACCGAAACACTAGACACTCATTGATGACATGATACCCAAGCGGATGGTTCAGTGTGTCTATCGACGCCAGAGTCGAATTAGTTCTACCCTTGCCCCCAACTCCTGACGTAACTGCTCGAGCCTTTAGACTCAAAGGTACGTAACACAAATTAAGCCCTATAGTAAGATTATACATCCGGATTGAGATTGAGTTTCACAGAAGAAGAAGAAGGTATTATCTAAAAAGCGCTTACAAAACGGAAACCATACTGCAAGGGGGCGGCTCATGGCTATTAAGCCTTACCGGTCACGACTCGGGGCCTCTCTAGTAAGCAACCCGGCGGGCAGGCAATTGGGTTCCAACGAATCTGCAAAGGAGTAGGAAAATATATGTGCTACATATTAATCTTACGGGCTACTGGGTGGGTGACCGTGGAGGACTAATGCCGATGATGATGATGATCCTCACGGCACTCGCCCGACGGGAATTTTGGTAGACAAAAATGGGGGACAAAGATGGGGATGAAGATGGGGGATATCATAACCTAAAGTTTATGTACTTGAGGCTTTCGCTGGAGGATTTCCTTGATTTATAGCTGACGTAGACTCTATGCCGTAGCGACTTTCCATTATATACCTGTACTTATCAGTAGTTAGACGGCGACGGTCGTGGGAGGATACTGAGCATACTGATATCTCCATCACTCACAACGTAGGTTGTGCTAAGAGGTCTTCGAGTGAGGTGATAAAGAAAGTCCTACGTCGAGTAACCATCTAAAAATTTTCACTCACCTAATAGATTTGAACTTCTTGATGTAACTAACCCCTGTTCAAAAAATTCCTTACTGCAGCCGGAGAAACCGTCAAGAGGTAAATCTCGTAGAACCAAGAACATCTCTAGCATTGGATCCTCGACTGTTCGATGTACACCAGTTAGCCTGTTCAACTAGTTTAACAATCAGCCACCATGCAACAGAGACTCGTCTAGTTCACTCTATTACGTACGGCGCTCCAAGAAGGATGTGTTTGATCTTATTAATCGTGAACAATTGCTCTTTTCAGTATCGGTGGGCATAAAGCCAGCGACTCAGCTCGGCCCAATGCTCCGTGGCTCGGACGAAGCCGAAGCCTCTTAAGATATTGCAACCCAAATTCCCACCGGGCTGCAAAATCTAAACCGTTGCCTCGCTTATTATGCCGATGGCTTGGGCAAGGTCGCGAACCACTTTGCGCTGGAGGCTCGTGGTTAGGGCCAGCCTTGCAGGCTTAGTCATATAGGGAATTCTAGAACCTCAGAGTAGCCCGTCGTCTATCACCGTTAGACGGTCGTCATAAGAGGAAGCGTGCCGTCTTTTTTTCTTGTAAGAGTTCCGCGTTCTTCTGCCGCCTTGACCATACAAGCTGAGAAGACAGTTTATTGGCACGATGCGGGATCTTCTTCTTCTTCTCCAACACAACGATGGGTAAGGTTAAATATGACTTGAGGATGCAAAGTCTTACTTATTACAAGGGTACGTGTGGTATATTGCGGGGGAACACGTTTCCGGTGTGTGTTCCTGCGCGAAGAATAGGGTTAACGCATAGTTATTGGATGGGAGCGGTAAGGCGCGAAGAGCGAGCTTCTGGAAGAGGATATTGACCATTCACTCATTTGGGTACCAGACCTATAACCATGACACAATGGCATGACACGAGAAAAGTTCGCGCTGGAGTTACATCGTCTTAGATATCCCGGGACGGAATTCCCGGAAAGACATGCTCGAACTGGGAATATTTTACTTATGTCATCTCGAGTTCAAAAGGGGGTAATTTGTACATATAGGTATATATATACAGAGTTTGACCGGTAGCAGGTCAAGAAGGTGAATGGATGATAGACCAATTAAAATGTTCACTCCCATCAAAAATGCTGAGATGCTAATAATTGTCCGACTTTTCATTCGCTCTCTCTATTGTGACGAGGGGAAAAGAAACACCGGAACGATGGTAGGGGATTATGGGCTTATGTGGGAAAGGGAGAGAAGAGAGGTATGTAGGTATATAAGAAAGGAGGGAAAAGGGAAAGAATACAGTTGTATGTACTGACGTACTTACACTAGCAGATCAGGTACATTAGTAGTAACCTATTGGAAGTCTCCACTTTTATTATACCACTATGTGGTTCCTTCTACGACGCGGTCTTATGAACGCGTCTTTCCCGGGGCTAATCTTTCCTTATTCATCAAATCCGGTCACCATACTTATACATATTTATACATATCATCTCCATCTTCTCCGGGATCCGAACATCTCTCTCTCTCACTCACGAACTACCGGGCCGGCCGAATTTCGTCTTGGCCGGGTTAATCTGTGTGACCCTTGTCCGACCATGAATTCTCGGAGCTGTTGTACCCCGCCACTCACTCTCCCGACTTAAACCGTGCCGGTATTTCGTCTGCATTGCCGTCTGCATTGCCGTCTGCATTGCCGTCTGAGCTGCCGACCATGTCTTCGCCCCGTTTCCAAGCATCTTCTCCGGTCCACGGCACCGGCCGGCGAAAGTCCCAGTTTACGTATAGGCAACTAAGCCTCTTGGCATCTTACTCAACATCATCTCCTCTGCGCGTCATCGCCCACATCGATCTAGATGCTTTCTATGCTCAATGCGAGATGGTACGTCTCGGCATCGCTGAAGATCAGCCTTTAGCCGTTCAACAATGGTGTTTATTACTTCCCTCATCATAGCTCCGTCACTTCTTACTTACAAAACTGTAGGCAAGGCCTGATTGCCGTCAATTATCCTGCGCGCGAGTTTGGCATAGGCCGGCACTGCACTGTGACTGATGCAAAGAAACTCTGCCCAAAACTCATTGCCCAGCATGTTGCTACCTGGAAGGAAGGAGACGAGAAGTGGTCGTATCATGACGATGCACCGTCTCATATCGGTACTCACAAGGTCTCTCTTGACCCTTATAGGCTTCAGTCTCGTAAAATTCTCGCACTAATCAAAGAGAGTCTACCGCCTAACATGCAGAAGGTCGAAAAAGCGAGTGTAGATGAAGTCTTTCTCGATCTATCTGCGCATATCCACTCTATCCTGCTGCAGAGGTTCCCGGAACTTGCGAATCCTCCCCCATATGACGATCCCACGGAGAAGCTGCCTATTCCACCCGTAACCGCTCTCGACTGGCAGGCGGATGCCCTCGTGGACCTCGAAGATGCAGAAGCCGAGGCGGACGACCCAGACTGGGACGACGTAGCTATCCTCATTGGGTCGGAGATCGTTCGAGACATACGCGCTCAGATTCGCCGAACCCTGGGATATACATGCTCCGCGGGCATAGCTGGTAATAAGATGCTCAGTAAGTTGGGCTCCGGCTACAAGAAACCCAACCAACAGACAGTCATACGGAATCGAGCCGTGCGGCATTTCCTATCTGATATGAAATTTACTAAGATTAGAAACTTGGGGGGCAAGCTTGGCGACCAGGTCGTGTCGACTTTCCATACGGAGACCATTGAGGATCTACTCCTCGTACCGGTGGAGCAGATGAAGCTCAGGCTGGGTGACGACACGGGGGTCTGGCTCTACAATACGATTCGCGGTATCGACACGAGCGAGGTTAACTCGCGCACGCAGATCAAGTCCATGCTCTCCGCTAAATCCTTTCGGCCCAGCATACACAACCAGGAACAAGCCGTCAAGTGGTTACGAATCTTTGCAGCCGACATATTCTCGCGATTGGTTGAGGAGGGCGTTCTCGAAAATAAGAGGCGGCCGAAGACGATCAACCTACATCACTGCCAGGGGGGCCAGACCCGCTCCCGGCAGAGTAGCATTCCCCAGGGCAAGACGCTCGACGAGACGACCTTATTCGAACTTGCCAAGAATCTGCTAAGCCAAATTATTCAAGAAGGTAGGGTCTGGCCCTGCACGAACCTGAGCCTGAGTGTGGGAGGATTTGAGGATGGGGTTATAGGTAATAGAAGTATAGGTGCCTTCTTGTTAAAGGGAGACGAAGCACGTGAATCAAAAGGTGCCTCTCGGGAGGCGTCGGCAGAGTCATTCGTGCATGAACGGCCGGAGAAGAAACGACGGGTTGATAATCCCGGTATCCGGCGTTTCTTTCCTAAGAGGGAGAGTTCGTTGGGTGGAGATGCTGATGGGAATCTTGAAGAAGAAGTAGTAGGTACGGGTAAATCCCAGATTCAGACGAAAGAGGCTTCGCCGAACCGATCAGGGAGTCCCCCCAATCCAATCACGGATTACATTAAGGTGTGTACACGATGCGATGCAAGGCTCGAATGCGCCGAGGCCCTACAGAGCCACCTCGATTGGCATCTCGCCAAAGACATCCAGGAGGAAGAACGTGGCAGGCACACATTTGCTAGCCACCATTCCACGGTATCACAAGGCCAGAAGACTGCAGCTGCATCGTCCTCGTCGTCTAAGAAGCTTACGAGAGGCAGTGCCTCTGGTAACAGTAAGCTCGAGCACGGGCAGCAGAAATTGAATTTTGGGTGAATCGATACCTAGCATGCTACTCAACTTGAAGCGAACGCTACATGCTCCCCGGTCAACTCCCACTCCACTCATTCGTCCATATGAAGTGCCTTTTCTCCCTTTGTCTACGGTGTCTAACGGGGGACCAACTTATCTCCTAGTATCGAGTACGCCGCCTCGGAGTAGGGGGGGCCCACACTCTCATGCACTTCCCCTATCTCTTAAGTTAGGCGATATGAACTGACGCCGCATGTGGAATTCCGTTGTGGACACTGATGGCTTATGCTAAAGTTCCATGTTGAATATAGCAGGCAATACCTACTCAGGCGCTCGGCACGGAACCGAGAAAATATCTAGATCCAACAGAAATGTCGGTCTGGACGACCCACTATAGCGCCATGGTGGTGCGAACAAGCCTAGTGGGCTGCCCTCGGACTCGCGCTGATGACTTAGCTATTTTAAAGTGACTCGACTTTCAAATGAACGCACAAGTTCGGGGGGCGAGTACATCGTATGAACCGGACTCGGCGTGACGGTTCATCGGTCTCACGAGCGCTACGGCACACCTACCACCGGCCGTCTCCCAGTAATCACATGCGATATAAGGGAGAGAGTTCTTAGTACATACGCAAATGTACATATAATCTTTGGAGGCTCTAGAAGAAAAGTGTGTGTACAACAGGGCAGAATATACTACCTACCTACGGTAGTGCGGTAGTAGTGCCTGGTACGAAGAAAAGAAAAGGGATTTATGCCGCCACCCGTCCTGCAGTTTGACAGGTACGCAGGCATAGCAGAGAGAGAGAGAGAGATTTGTGTTCAATCTGAAGCGTCTAAAGCATCTGAAGCGAATGATGTCGCAAGGCGACCTAATAGTAAACAAGCCTACTTGTCCTTTTTACCTCTGTACAGGAATAGGTATTTGGCATTCAAGTCATCATGTCACAGGGAATAAACCGAAGCTGGCATTGATTGGTTGATTGGTCCTTAGGCACCCACGACGCAGCAACCGCTACTTTTTTAGGCTCGGGTGCATTGGGTGGTGCATTGATACCCAACGGCGAGAACAGGCATCTCGAGACTTTTTTTTTCTCCTGCCAGCCTGCTTTTGTTTTTTTTGTTCACAGTGCCACGTCCTTTGCTCATCTTGGTGTTAAATGCCTAATCGCTTCGTGCGGGATGAGACCACTTCAAAGTGGCGGGGCCCCGTTCTAATGTATCTTGGCCAGTAATGTTGAAGCCGCTCTTGATTACGTTCCGGCCACAAACGACGGTGCCGGCTCAGTTGAGAGAGGGACGGTGCTTAATCCCAAATCAAAAACCTTCTCGTACATGATATACATAATAATACAGTACCCTCTTTTCATTTGAGAATGATGTCAGTCGGTAGGTAGGGTGTCAACCGAGCCACAAAGGGATGGAACACAAGACATATGGAACAACCTCTCTTGATGTGGGTTGGGATTTTATCCAAACCAAGGGAGAGGGGACGTGTGCGTGTATAATAGGAAGTCTAGAGACGGCGCCTCGTGCCCGTGAAAGATTTCTAAGAAAGTTTTTAGTCTTCTTTTGGGCGGATCCTTAGATCTCGACGAGCCGATGAGAGTGAGGAAGTCCTCAAAAACAAAAACAAAAACAAAACCAAAACCCAAAAAAGGATTTACATGAGCCAAAGCAGCCCAACCCAGAAAAGGCCACCGACAAACAAATTTGCTCCACCGACGGCTTTATTAAGTAGTCAGAACCACGACGTTCAAGTTAAATCTTGCTTGTTTAGCTCGTTTCTTTAAAGAGAAATATAATCCAAGACTCCAAGTCGACTTTCTTCTACGATCCAGGATTACATAGTATAGTTATCGGTCAGCGGCTACCTAGACGGGACAAGTCTGCGATTCTTTTGTATACGGATTGACCGATCACTGCCGAAAGTTGCATCGAAAGAAGCGGTGCGGGTGTTTGTTGCCTCCTAGATGCGAGACATACGAGCACCGGCCATCCATCCCTCTCACATCCGGAAATCCTAGCTTAGAAGGTTGGCCTGTCAGTCCTATCCAACCTATCCATCCTGTTTATCAGCCACATCTGTTCGGGGCCCTACCCTGGATACCTAGTCCAGAATCCGATTGACATTTTGAATTGGGGATAGCGACTATTAGATAGTGACTATTAGATAGCGACTATTCCTTTTCCCATGTTCAAAGCCCCCCCCTCTGCTGCAACGAACAGATCATTCCCAGCTTGTTGGACCCGTCGCTGCGCGTCAACTCTCACCCGCCGGGGGATCGATTCTATCCCTTCCGCTTCCACCAAGTTGTGAGACCGGATGAGTCTCGTCAAACTCATCTACATCTCGAACATCAGAGGGCTATAAGCTCACCACCTCACTGCAATACATACCTACGGTGCCTTTCTTACTCTTACTGTGATACTATTCAATATTCAATATTCAATATCGCCTTTATATTACCTACTTATTATTATCATTATTATTATTATTATTATTATTACTTTTATTTATTTTAATTATCATCTACTCTTACTTTCTCTCATATAAGACATATAAGGCATACACAGGCATACACAGGCATACACAGGCATAAGGCATCGTCTCCGCCAACCATTTCCTCCCACGCGCCCCGTTCTGTACAGTGACACCGCTCCACTGTGTCCGCGCAAAACAGACAGCTCATTGGTCTTGTTGCCTGTCCGGAGAAAGACATCTTGTCCTCTCAGCTGACAACTAATTCGCTACCCTCCTAATAACTAGCTTACCTCTCTCCCTCTCCCTCCCTCCCTCCCTCCCTCCTATTCCCTGGCGTTCTAACAGTTACCGTTACTGTTCCCAAGTTCCCAAGTTCCCAACAAGTCGAGAGCTGGTTTCTTTTAGTGCTATTCTTCTAGTGCTACAGTACATATTGTCCCATCGCCAAGCGTACCGTATTATTCCTACGCGACGCAAATCTTCAAGCTGTTTGTGACCCTGCAAAGCCCTGTAGGGTCACCATCGCCACCCGTTAAGGATTGGACTGCAAGCCCGCGCCACCATCCCTGTCCCTGTTCAGGCCAAGTTGGTGTCGCCATTGTGCCTTGTCACTTTCCCCTAATAGGCCCCTCCTTTCGCAGTAGGACTTTTTTTTCTGCCGCGGGCCCATATTCAATACCCACCAGCGAAAGCGTCGGCCGCCTTTTCTCCTCCCCACTACCCACCACCCACTTCTCTTCCTTCTTACCATTCTTCTCGACCGCTTATTCTTTTACTATTCCTCTACGTTTGCTGTCTTCTACCGTCGACTCATTCCTCCCCTTATTTTAATTTTTACCTCTTCTACCTAATCTTCGTCGACCGGTAATTTTCTCCCACCATCATCTCCGACTACTATGTCTAGAAGACCAGCACCGTCCGGCAGCAGCAATGCCTTACCCCCTCAAAATCGCCAGAATGAGTACTTCGTCCCCAGAGATGGCATCGACCGTGAAGTTATCACTGCCGACATCTGTCGTTACCTTGGAAACGACGCTCTCGTTCGGCCCGGCACGTACGAGGTAATCACACCACCTTGGTCTGCTTCCCTTTCCATACTTGACGCTGACATTGCGTGCATCGCAGAATCCTCAGAGCGGTCAGATCATTCAGGGCTACTACATAAACGCCTACCGTAACTTAACGACGGTAAGCACCTTTCGCATGGGCGATATGGACGTTCCAATTTGTTAATAAGAATTTCGCCGTAGGCTATGATTGAAGACCTGAAGGCAGATTCCGCACGATGGGATCAAGAAAGGCGGCAGCAATCGGCGAGCCGTAATAACGCCGCCGCCGGAGGTACTATTGCCTCGAGAGATTCGAATGGCTCTTATGTCAGACTCTCTAACTCCCCTATAGTCCAGTACCGCAATTCGGACACGCATCAGTCCCGCCAATACTATGGACCGACTGAAGCCGGATTTGCAGCGGGAACCCCGAATCGCGACCCGTATGGTGATGCTACACCCAGATATCCAGGAACCGGTTCCGCAGGCTACACGGGAGCCGCTGGCTCCTACACGGCCCAGCAATATCCTCAGGGTGGGTACAGCACTCAACAAGGATATACTACCCAGGGATCGCAATTCCAGCCCCCGTCTGCAAGTGTGACTTATCCTCCGATGCCCTCACAAGGAGGATTTGGCCAGGCCGGCCAGGAACCTCCTTTCCAGCTTGTTGGAGCGGACTCGCGAGTGGCGCCAAACCCGTATAATGATCCGTATGCCGGCTCAAGGGTAGATCCCAGGGATCAGAGGACTCCCATTACCACGATAGCGCCTAGTAGGACTACTTACGCAACCTCAGGACCGCCCATGCCACAAGGTTACCCGGCTCCGACGTCTGGCGGCGGTTATTACCCTTCGAACCCTTCGCCCTCAAACCCGCCCTACCCAGCCGCGCAGCCTCAAGACCCTTTCCTCGGACGCGGTGCGTACACTAGTGGTTTCTGATTTAACCCTCCCCTATTCCAGTTTCTGATTGTTTAGCGTCTCCAGCAGGCACGTCCTACAATCCAGCACAACAAGATCCACAGTATGAGTCAACCCCTGCTCCCTCTCGCAACTCAGCCACATCATCCAGTACACAACTTACTGGCAGTGGACCGTCGTCGCGACATCGTGAAAGGGATAGTGTTGACCGCCATTCCGATTCCAGGCACGCTCACCGGTCTCACCGCCCAGGTCGAAATTAAACCCGCTGGAGTGTGTTCGGCGTGACATACCGTCTTGCCAGTGATGCTTCCATGATTAATTGTTTCATTGCCCGAGATTCCCAGGATTTGGAGTCCAATAAGCCGCGTCGTGGTCTTTTCCCCGGATTTTTGCCATGCAAAACAGGATAGACCGGGTTATGAATTTTGCAGACCTTGAAGAGTCTTGCATAGTTGCAAAGTTTGCGACTTATGAAATAATGTGTTGCTACCCGGACCCCTCAACTGCCCTCCTGAGAGATCCGGATTCCAATCAGCAATCTACTACTACTACTACTGCTACTACTACTATCTACGTTACTACGTTTAAGGGGCGGCTTTTTACTACGATTACAATCCCGCACATGAATACTTCCTAGGGACCCAGAATGGATACGGCGTACTTATGAACGGGGAACTTCGTTGTTAACGATTTGCATATGGGTGGGCCTCAATTGACTTGAAATGAACGACGACCATTGTTTCTGCTATGCCTTTGTACGGAGTTGGCTTTTTGCCACACACATTTTATACCAGGCTCTTGGCCGGCGGGAAAAGAAGTTCTCTTTTATATCTCGGTTAGTATTTCTACTATCTACGGATCGGCTCCTGCCAACTTGCTGTCCGGATCCAGCCGATGGAGGCTTACTTTATATTTCATACTTTTCCCGGGTTTGCGAATTCCCAAATGGCCAACGTTTTCGCGCGCATGTTGTTGCATTATGGTGAGATGCGGGAATGCTTTTTTTTACTTTACTAATAGATAGGGTTGAGGTCCGGACAGCAAGGTGAGCACTGGACGGATTGTATATATATGTGCCAACCACTCCTGCGAAGGATATCTTCCAAGATTTCAAATACTTTCATGCCTGGCATACCTTCATGGACTTTCTACCTCGCCGTGCATGTACTACTAACTCGATAGGTTTGCTAGGAAAGCATTTGGGCTTATCAACTCCAAGGATCATTCCCTGAGGACACCATAAAGGATACAGACTGGAACACCGGACTGATTGGCCATGGCTTCAACAATGACCGCATGGACTGCACTTCCACTGGACACAGCACCATCCGGATATCTTGGGACTCTGACCAGGACATGGACAATTGGCAAGCCTGCCATGGATCACTAGCCTGAGCAAGGCTACAGTGCAAAAAACATATCGCTGAAATAAATCAGCTTGACGCAGAGGTAAGATCTCATTCCCTAAGCTACACCACGTGAGGACTACTACCTACCCAAGTCTTGTTCATGGCCTGTGACATGATCTCATCAACCATGACCAATTGAAGGAATGTGTTCTGATATCTGCCATTGGCCAATGCATTGGGTAAGTATGAGACTGCTCGATCCCGCTGATCCCCGCAGGCCATGGTCCCAATCCCACAATCTGCTGAGGATTACGGATTACCGTGGAGAAAAAAGGGAAGCAAACATTTCCCGGGCAGGACTCCAGCAAAGCAAACAACTCAAAGCCTGGTCATGACAGTACAGGCCTGGCCGATCAGTACTTTCCTTTTAGGGGAACCAAGGACTGCAAGGAAGAGAACATCGTTAGATGGTCTATCCGGAGATAGGCATGCATCTCAAGGATTTCTTACAAACCGGGGGAAAATACCTATCTTACGGAGGACTCTGAAAGGATCACATCCCGGACTGGAGCGGAGCTTTTCAAACAACAACAACAACTACTACTACTACCTACCTGGCTTTTCTTGCGGATTTGTCTTGAGTGCAATTGCGGGGGAAATATAACGGGTCTTGCTACTCGTTCATATATCCCAGGAGAGATCTGTGACTCAGGCCAGTACCGCGGATGGGACGGACCTACTGAATGCCAAAACCCGGAACCAACCACATTGAGGTGCCGACTTCTTCAGCTATCGCCAGCCAAGTAACAAACAAACAAACAGCCTTTGCCCTTGGATTCCCAGCATGTTTTCGGATTTTTTCTGTTTCCGTCTCCGCTCTGTGATGTCGTTGTGTGTGTCTCCTACTTTACTCCGTTGTGGGCTGTCTCCGGATTCCTGGACTTGACTACCCTCGGGATGGAATGGATTGATGCTTACTCAAGTAGGATATGGTGGACGGACACGTTGGGATGTATCTGCGGAGGTTGATTGCGTTCTGGTTTGGGTTCGGCGGGATAGAGACTGGTCGGTTTGGGCGGGTGGTGTATATGTGTAGACTGGAAGAGGTCATTGTTACAAGAGGAACTTGAGAGTAATGTCGGGTTTGAGGCAGGGGAATGAGCAGGCCACAAATTTGAACAGGTTGGCGGTTTAATAATATAAAGTGCTGTTCTGTTCATCCATTCGTTTGCACGTCCCTTATATCGTCTATCCACTTGGCTACATAGGTTATGCTCATTGTATGCTTGATAATTCCCCGTCGTCCAGTTGCTTATAGAATAGCAATAACTACCTACTTGCAGCTGCAGTTTTGATACTTCCGCAGTCGGTTTGTAGTATCAACGACGCATGTAGTAAGTGAGGATGCATACGCTTTTTATGGTATCAAGACTTCCTAAGTGTTTAAGTCGTAATGTGATCTGATATATGCAATGTGGCCTAAGGCTACCTAGCCTAGCCTAAGGGGTGTTACTTGGTGCTTATTATCCCCAACCAGAGACCGCTAGCAGCATGTATATAACTCATTGGATCGGCGATATCTCTTCGGCTGGCCATCCAGTGCCGTTTCATAAATAGAGGAGCTTTTAAGAGGCCTTACTAGGGCTCTGGGTAAATGATATACGTTCACAGTCAACTACAGGTCAACGCATGTCACTTATACAGTATATATTGCTAATTAAGTATTAGGCTAGGTCTCTTCACCTAAAGCCTTAAGACTTTTTGGTCCGGTTTCAGTCCTGGTTGACTTATCTTAGATATCTACAATATTGAAATAGTGATCTCATTTAGTTCATCACGGTGTCGTTTATTCTACGTAGTAATTCTGCTGGGAAGCTCTTTAACATTCTAATGATATACGACTACTTATTGCTGGCGTTTGAGGGGTGCTGTTGTGTGTTTACCTCGCACCAACCCTCTATCAAGCCCTATAGGCCCCCGAACACAGGTAATCTCGCATACCGGGCCTCTCGGCTGTCGTGGGACCTAAGAAGCACAAGACGCAGTATAGCAAATATAAGCAATAACCCTGATGGAAGAAAAAGACTTCAGCAATGATTCGGTGTACGCCGTGTAAGCGGATGTCTAAGCGGATGTCTACTTGTTGGGGTCCAAATATATGAGGCTCTACTGCTTTCTAGCTGGGCGTTAGGCAGCAGTCAGCTTGACTCGGAATCTTCGGTAGCTTGACGGCGCCTAGCTTGCCTGCGTCTGTACTATGCATATTCACCGACTGTTACACTAGAATGCGTATAATCGATCTGTTAGCAGTCGGTCCCAAGATTTGGCCTGCCGAGAGCACCATTACCTCACGATCCTTCCGACGAGCGGTGAATCTACCCTGATTAGAAGTACCATGTCGGCCGTAAGACAACTCTGCCTAACATAACTCCGCCGGCCGTGGCCTAGAGTTATTTCCCTTCAAAATTTCGGGAGGGTCTGATATACCCTACGGGCAGTTATATTTCTCCGACTTCACTATGAGATTCAATGTGCAGCATTGCTCGTAGTTATCCGTCTAGCTCGGCGTCATCTTGCATCTGTAGAGACATAAGAGCATAGAGCCGAGTCACAATATCTTTACCTTAGTCAACAACGACGGAATATGAAAACTATAAAGAGTTCCTCTGACAAGTCTTGAGGGTAGACTTTGTGTAACAGATGACCTGCGACGATATTGGTGGAAAAGTCGCCAGATTGGTGCAGGGCTACTACATATCGGTATTATTCCATGAAAATACAGCCTTGTACCAAGTAGGAAGGCAGTTTCAATGCCATGCTACTATGCTGCTGTAAGTAATCTCCAATGGATCCTTTGCCACTATCATCTGTTCATTGAAGGTTGGGACGCTCCGCGGGTGTCTCATTTTCGCTCCCAAGAACTTCCTCGTCCTATTCCAATGTCTAAGGGGTCATGACGTATGTAGCTGCAATAGTCAGCATGCGTCGGTCTACGCCTATTAGAACGCTAATAGGAACGGGTCAATATAAAAAGCAAACAGGCACGTGGATAATCTGTCTCGCTGGCGGTTTTGCATCTTTGTGAGATGTGATAGGCTGTGATAGGCTGAGGCCGGTCCGGCAGCCGGAAGCACTCGGGTAGTTTGGGCCATTCAAGCCAGTTATGCATAGTGTTGACAGCATAACAAGATCATTATCCTGGATTCAGGGGCATGTCTCCTGCGGATTCCCGGAAACTCTGCAAGATATTAAAGATGAATTTCCTGCTGGCCTCCGCACGCTTACGTTTTGAACAGCATCTGACAAGCTCTGCCGTCGTACTGTTGGGAAATACAGCATTCCTCAAGCCTCCTTATAGATGAAAATATCTCGAAAATGGTTGTGCGGTCGAAAATTGGTTACGATAGTACCCATGTATGCGGTGATAGGTACCACCACGCCCTGCTTGAAGCTAATTACCTCATTGCTTGTGGAAGAGAGCAGTATATTTATTATTACCGTTGCCGTGTTCATAGCATGCAGTATCTACCCAAGGTAGGTAAACATGCTTTATTAAGATAATCGGATAAGGGAAGCTGGTCCGCTCGTCTTCCCATTGGAGAGGTTCAAATGAGAACCATGGTTTCTGATCCGGCAAATGATAAACGATAGGGGAGATGGAATTTTGCAATTGCAAAGAGACGTAATGTCGTAACAGGCATAATATTGGTTACGTAGCAGAGATTCAGGGGCAGCTTAAGGAATGAATCTATTAAGACCAATAAGAACGTCGAGTTAATATTACTTTTTGACTAAGGGAATGATTGGAAAGGAGGACTTTAGTTAAGATGATATTTTAGTCGAGCGGGTGAGGTTATTTACAGTGTCGTGGTCGTTGGAACAGAGAGGACCTAAGAGAAAAACAGGTTAAAAAAATTATCTGTGCGAAGGTGGGGGAATACGTAGCAAGCCTGGAGAAATCTGAGCGGCATAACCCTGGAGTAATAGGTACCCAATACCCAATTCGATAGAGACCCAATACATGTCCACTACTTCTCTAACTTTTTAATAAGCAAGTTCTAAGTACTTCGTAGCAGGAGGGGCGGCAAGCGTGGCAGCGCCTGGGCTACATACCTATGAACCTAGGCCAGGTACAATACAATGCTTAAAAGTACCTAACTAACCTAGGGGATTCTTTAACTCAGTTACTGCATGCACCCACCTTTACTTGGGATTCAGCTGCAAATTTGAAAAAGTCACCAAGGCGGTGACCACTCTTGACCCGGCTTGCCATGTTCAGTGAAATTTTAGCTTTAGTTCCGGTTGGTCCCTGCTTTTTACATAACAATAATACAATAACATCGTAGCTATCGTCATACTCTAAAGGCTATTTCTATAATTAATCGGAACATTGAACTCGTTTTCTCTTTCAATTTCTGTCTCATCTGCTGCACACTCCAATTCCTTCTATCCTTCTAGTCATACATTGTGGGGTTGTATTATCCCCAATATAGCCATAATGCATAATGCCTGGGTAGTTACATATAAATCAACGAAGCCTTTTGAACCGGCACTCGCATAAATTATATTTTTTTTTGAGAGGCACGTAAGACTGATGATGGATGCTATGTGTCAAAAGCCAGAAGGAAAAAAAAACCAACCACAAAATAAACTTGGCTGTCGGGTTGCCCTATCAAGAGGGAGGTATTCTAAACACGTTTTCAGTTGACATTGAATGCGACCTGTATGAACGTATGAACGGATGAGCGCCACTATACATACAATACATACAATACCTACATGCCTAAGCACAGTACATGTACCTAACCCTCAGGTACCCGCCAAATCTGCAAGCAACACTGAACACTGAACACTGAACGTTGAGCATTGAACGTTGAAGCAGGAGCAAGATTAAAATTTTAGAGAGCGGATAGATTGGTGTATCGAACCTAATGCACATATGTACCTGTCTAAACTTTAGCAACCTTATCGGATTCGTTGATCCAGTGTAAATATCAAAGTTTGATAGAGGTGCGCGTTCAGTAGACCCTAGCAGCCCTAGGTACCTAGGTAGGTAGGTATTGTCGTGCTGTACATGTAATGTCTGTGACATGTCCACGCTAGTACAAAGTACCTAGGTACATATCCTGGGTACCTAAGCAAGTATTGCGGTACTGATATATTGTACCACTCAGCACTATCGCTAGTGTTAGATTAGGTATAATGTTATAATGCCCAGAAAGAATACAATGGAATACATAGAATACCTGATGGTATTACGAAGTACATGACATTACCTACATGGGCCCTTTGCACGTCCACGACCTCAAAAGTGCCCCGCCATTTTCGGACGGCGCAAAAATAACGAGTAACCTGGAGTTGGTCTAACCTCACATAATTTTTTAAAACACCACAATTGGGTGCAGCTACGCAGCTGAGCCATCATCATCACAAACTTGCATTTTCGGCGGTTGACTGCCTGTTACTTCCCTTCCCTCCTTATCGTCAATCTTCCCCTTCCTTTCCTACCGTCGACTCGACCCGATCGAACGGGCACAACCCGAGTCCTTGCCGAGAAAGAAGAAAAAAAAAGATCAACGTCATCCTCGTCGCCCTCTCAACATCAACAAATACAATAACAACAGATCAGCATAACGCAGCATACTAGGAATCAATCATGGATGCCGCAGCCGTTCGGGCTCGCATCGCCGCTACTCTCTCCGCCGATATCAACGTGCGAAGAGCTGCCGAGCTCGAACTCAAGCAGGTATGTTTATCGAGGACTATTGTTTGCTTTTGACAATGCCATGCCATATGTCATGCCATGTCATGCTGGTTCACGCCGTGTTCTGCCGTTACGGCCCGTGGGCGTTGTGTTATGCTACGCAATGCGATGCGATGCGCCAACTTCCATTCTACTTCTTCTACTTCAGACTTCAGACCTCGGATATCTAACGCGTTCGTTTTTGAGTTACAATTGCTAATATGGCACTGCCTGGAAATAATAGGCCGAAGGCCATCCTGGCTTTATCGATGTCTTGCTCGATGTCCTGACTACCGAAGCCGATGACTCTGTTCGACTTTCGTGTATGAACATACCTGTCCATGTCTACGATCTCGAGTTCACCCTGCTGACGCTGTTGATCCCGTAGCTGTCATTTATCTCAAGAACAGGACGAATCGAGGCTGGTCCAAAAGTGATCATTATCCCGACGATCCGCAGATAGCGGAGGATGAAAAACAACGCTTTCGCGAGCGCGTGCTTCCTATCCTTACCGCTTCTCGCGGGCCTGTCCGCCAGCAGCTGTTACAGCTAATCCAGCGCATCTTACACTTCGATTTCCCTAGGAAATGGCCAAGCTTCATGGATGCTACTTTGCAATTGCTGCACGCAAATGACCCCCCTTCTGTTCTTGCCGGCCTGCAGTGTCTCCTTGTCACTTGCCGCGCCTATAGATTCAAACCTCAAGATGATGTGAGGGGAGATTTTGAGAAGATCGTCGAGGCTACCTTTCCGAGGCTCCAGCAGGTTTGCAATGAATTGGTCAACCAAGAAAGCGACGAGGCTGGCGAGATGCTACATATCGCCCTCAAGGCCTACAAGCACACAATCTGGGTAAGTCTGCTCTATACGGTCTGGGTTCGACTCGTTCGAAGGCGTCTCTGACCTGAAACTTAGCTCGAGCTCTCCCCGTTCCTGAGACAACACGACATAAACATCGGCTGGTGTACTATTTTCCTGCAAACTGTGTCTAAGAAGATGCCCCCGTCGGCTATGAGTGAAGACTTAGATGAACGCGAGACACACCACTGGTGGAAGGCTAAGAAGTGGGCCTACTTCAACCTCAATAGGCTCTGGATCAGGTTGGCATTGCCTACGGAATTGGTGGTAGCTGTTTAGGATTACTGACGAACGAGTTTTAGGCATGGCAACTACACGGGCGCCGCTTCGAAGAACGACGAGATGTCTAGATACTCTAAGGAATTCGAGAGTACCATCGCACCCGAAATCCTTAAGCATTACCTTCAAGAGATTGAGAAATGGGTTTCTAAGACGTCCTGGCTTAGCAAACCGTGTTTATCGTACACGCTTATTTTTCTGGACGAATGCTGTCGGCCGAAGTCTATGTGGAGCTTGATGCAACCTCATCTCACCAACTTGGTTACTCATCTGATCTTCCCAGTTATGTGTCTAAGCCAAGAGGATGTGGAAAAATTCGAAGACGAACCCGAAGAGTATCTTCATAGGAAGCTAAACTTCTACGAGGAGGTTTCAGCCCCCGATGTGGCGGCGACTAATTTTCTTGTTACCTTGACCAAGGCTCGCAGAAAGCAGACCTTCGATATCTTACAATTTGTCAATAGTGTCGTTAACGAGTACGAGCAGGCGCCTGAGGATAAGAAGAATCATATCGCAAAGGAGGGTGCTTTGAGGATGATTGCTACTCTAGCGCCGGTTCTCCTAGGCAAGAAGAGTCCGGTTGCCGACCAGATCGAATATTTCTTGGTCCGTTACGTCTTCCCCGATTTTAAGAGCCCTCTAGGTTATCTGCGAGCCCGTGCCTGTGATACCATCGAGAAGTTTGAACAGCTCAACTTTAAGGATCAGAACAACCTACTCCTCGTTTATCGGCACATCCTCGACTGTATGGCTGATAGCGATCTGCCCGTCAGAGTTACGGCTGCGCTAGCGCTACAACCTTTAATTCGACACGACGTTATCCGTATAAGCATGCAGCAGAGCATTCCTACCATCATGCAGCAACTCCTCAAGCTGGCTAATGAGTGTGATATCGATGCATTGGCCAACGTGATGGAGGACTTCGTCGAGGTGTTCGCGGCCGAGCTAACCCCGTTCGCGGTAGCCTTGAGCGAGCAGCTAAGGGACACCTACCTCAGGATTATCAGCGAGCTTCTCGCCAAGACTAATGGTCGTGACGAGGACGATTTTGGTGATTACCTGGACGACAAGAGCATAACTGCCTTGGGTGTTCTGCAGACCATTGGCACCCTAATCCTAACATTAGAAAGCACTCCTGACGTGCTACTACACATCGAGGCTGTTCTAATGCCCGTCATCCAGGTCACCTTGGAGAATAGGTTATACGGTAAACATAGTTGACATTCTACCTCTGATCGTTTGGCTAATTAACGGTATATTAGATCTCTATAATGAAGTTTTCGAAATAATCGACAGTTGTACTTTTGCCGCGAAAAGCATCTCGCCCACTATGTGGCAAGCCTTCGAGCTCATCCACGGCACATTCAAATCCGGCGCTGAGCTGTACTTCGAGGATATGCTGCCAGCTCTGGACAACTTTGTGCAGTACGGTGCCAGCCAACTAGCCCAGAAGCACGAGTACGTCCAGGCTCTATACGGGATGGTCCAAGATATGTTCCTCCAAGATCAGAAAGTCGGAGATGTCGATCGCATCTGCGCGTGCAAGCTTGCGGAAGCTATGATGTTAAGTCTGCGTGGTCATATTGATCAATCTGTCTCGGGATTTATCACTACGGCTATGACGGTGCTCAGTGGTCAAGAAATCAGGGTCAAGTCGTACAAGATCCACCTGATGGAAATGGTTATAAATGCCATCTACTATAACCCGCTTTTGACTTTAGCTATCCTAGAGAACAAGGGGTGGACTAACAAATTCTTCAGTCTTTGGTTCAGTAACATGGATCACTTCAGTCGAGTGCACGACAAGAAGCTATGTATCGTGGCTATCGTCACCTTGCTAAGTTTGCACGCAGACCAGATTCCTGCAAGTGTCAGCGTCGGCTGGCCAAGGCTCTTGCAAGGGATTACTGGCCTCTTCAAGACGTTACCTACTGCCCTAAAGAACCGCGAGGAAGCATTGAAGGAAGACTTTACGTACGACTCGAATGATTACGGGTATGAGGACGAGGACGAATGGGCCGATGAGGATACCAGCTGGGCCGTTGAGGAAGGAGCAGAAGGAGACCAGGGAGATGCTCGCGATGAGAGTACGGCCTATCTAGAATTCCTCAACGAGGAAGCCGCCAAATTCAGCCAAATCGAGAACCAACATGGGGGTCTCGTTGACGAGTCAGATGACGAACTTGGGGAAGACAGTGTCTCGCTTGAATCGCCTCTGAACAAGGTTGAGCCTTATCAACTCTTCCGAACTGTCTTAATGAGTGAGTCCCTACATACCAATAAGCATTCCCCTCCTTATTCGCAGTCGCTAACCCGTTTTCACAGAGATGCAACAAGAAAACCCACAATTCTACTCTAATCTCACTTCAAGTCTGTCAGCAGATGAGCAAGGCGTTATTCAAAATGTCGTCCACCAGGCTGAAGCAAATGCTCAAGCTGCTATGCAATTAGCAGCCCAAGCGGCACAAAATCCCCAAGGGGTCTTGGGAGCACCGGATAGCGGGGCCAGATAGAAACGCCGCTGACGTTCATTCTGAGATCACGTAAAGAAAATTAAGTTTAGAGATGGCTTCAATATTCGTGAGACTCGCTACTGCTATAATCCCGTAGTTGTTATGCCAGGGACGCAATGCTGGCTTTTTACAACTGTCAAGCTGGTACACGAGGTGGCATGATTGATGGATAGTTGAACACGGTGTCAGGGTTTATAGCGCAAAGCTGCTATGATGAGCATTTTGGGTATACGGGCATGAACAGCGAGTTCGGTGCAATTATTAGTAGTAAATAGGTAGGTAGAGGCCCTCATTGATGGCTATTGAACAGTACCCCGGGAATACGGAGAGGAAACTAGGGAGGATATATCCGGAGGCTGCACGACGATACGTTTGACGACAGGCCAAAGATGGATGGACAGAGCGGCGATTGGCCCCCGGAAGCCAAAAAGATTTCAGATCGTGCAAACATAATATCCCCGCAACGCCCCCAAGCTAGCCGCAGAGACAGATATTCGAATTTGACCGTATAGTTAGTTCTTTTCATCCCCTTTAAGGGGGTTCTTCGTGATTGGTGGTTTACGGCTGGTGGATGGAGTATCTTGTAGTGAGTGAGCCTGTAGCGAGCAAACAGTTTATATAGACATAAACCAAGACCCTGCGAAAGCGAAGGGCCGCCTAGTTAAAATCCACCATTTTCAAGAGACAAAGCTACACGATCCTGTATATTAGTGAGCTAGGAGGTGAGTACGCATAGATGTAAGGTACATCAATACATTAGGTGCATTGTTTGAGAATAACTTAATTAACTAACCTAACCACCCATATTGTGTATAAGTGAGAGGGTAGATAGGAAGTACCAGGCCAAGAAACGAGATTATTGTTATCTTTTAGCGTCGATACATCGTGTCTATTGTGCCTCCTAGGGGAAGTATTATTACCACCTATCTCAGTCCGTTTAGCTAAAGCAAGATGTTACGACAAGCATAATAATAATTAGCCGGCCTCTTCTCCCCTTAAACACTATTCCCGTCATGGCAGAAGTATTTAGTTATATGGAGTCTATTCTGCTTTACTAGTCCATACGTATGCTAGGCAAGCGTGGTAGGGATGGGGATTCTCTCGTAGTGGGATTCGTGGAGACATGACATGCCACAGTTAACATATAAGTGGTAAATACAATACAGTCTATCACGTACGACCATAGGATCTGGAAAGCTCGGGATCCCGTCCGCTCTCCCCTTAGATAAACCGGATACCGCCGGATTAGTAGTTGGGTCGGTGACGACCAGCGAATCCCCGGTGTTGTACGTTTGTTTTTACTTTATTTTTATTTTTTCCCCTTCTGTCTTGTTCCATGTTTTATTATCCAGTCTTTCCTTTTAAATGCTCTCGCGGGCTATCTCGTATTTCCAAGATCTTCATCTCATATAGATTCTGTCGTGGACATTGATACGGGCTTTGTGTTGGCGGGTGATAAATGATACGAGGGTTCTTTGTGATGGTTAGTGTCACGTTAGTATCTTATGGAGCTCTGGATATGGGTCGTTTTTTCTGCCTCATCAACCTAACAAATAAGAAAAAGGAGCCTAAATACTTTCTCATTAAATTCAGACTTGTTCCAAGATCTTAAATATGCTAATCAATGTTGAGAAATCTTTACATTGTAGAGAATGGCACAAGGGATTACCTGATGCAAATTATTAGTGGATATATATTGAAACACTCTAACCTGTCTACTATCACGTGATGGAGAAATCAGGTTCCCCGTTTCTTGTCCAGGTCGGATGGTGTAGTTGGTTATCACGTCAGTCTAACACACTGAAGGTCCCCAGTTCGAGCCTGGGTTCGATCATTTTATTTTATCTTTGCTCTTCGATATATATACTATTTGTGCTCTGGCAGTCTAATCGTCTAGCAGTCCCATGAACTTCTAATCCGAGGTGGATTTCGTAAAGCAATAATGTCTTTATTTACCAATATCTAAGTTGGAGCGGGGGTGGGGCCATACCGCTATCCTTCATACATGCCATTGGGGGGGAGGGTTATCCGCTGTGGTGGGGCGGAGAGCGACGAGACCTGTGATAAGGAGCAACTTATACACTACCTAGGCACATAGTATAAATATTAAGGCTTTTGTATAGTCTATTGTAATTAATTCCACAGGTTTATCTATCACAGTCACCCCGGCCGGCTTAGACTAACACGCTAGCAGAAAGACACGGCTAGAAGAAAGAATTAAAAAAGAATTCGATAGAACAAACGGACAAAATAGAAAAAGAAGTGCATCAGCCGCGAATCGAACGCGGGGCCCATCGAATATGCTCATGGCAACGATGGATTTTACCACTAAACCACTGATGCTTTATTGGATGATTGAATTGCCTGCAAACTGATTATATATTCCTAATCTGTGAGCTTCCCCTCTGATTGGCTCTCCTGAGCCCTAACCCTCAGTAGGTACGACATGACATGTTAGGTGACATACCTATGTAGCGAATGGCGCGGGGTCAAGCCTTGGGCGGGGGCGAGGGGACTTCATGTACATAACAGGAACATGATATGGTTAGCATTACGAGTGGAACTGAAGATTAAGATTTTGCTATTTGATTTGCCCAAATCTGATAAAGATCTTCGCCGAACCCTGTAGTTTTCTTTTAGGAGAAGAGCCAAGATAGTCATAAGCTTATATGTTTGGTCAATCCGTTACGGTGTAACATGGTAGAGCTTGTGTGTACGCAGTCTACGTCATGTTGTAACGCTGGTAGAGTTTAGGGAATACACATATAGGGAATACACATATCATCCTCTCCATATGTGGTGCTACGGTGGAAGTATATCTCCCAAAGAAGTTGTGGTGTCGCTCCTAAACGGTCAATGTTATGGTAGCATCATCTCTTGCTAGGTAGGTAGGTATGTTATATCTTATCTGTGCCATTGCTAAATAGAACGTTTGCCCATCTCTTCTTTTGCTTATGAGTCTACCCCTCTTTACAATCACGAATCATTGTAACCGCCGTCGTGACCATTATAGACCTGTTAGCGATCAACCGGAGGACCATTCCGATAGCAAGCATAAGCAAGATGAAGTTGATTCCGATATTGACAATGGTAGTAACGATGGCCGTTACACAAATTGGATGTGTTGTAAGTCGTTCACATCTATAGTCACTTACCCACGTTGGGTAGTTGGGTAGTTGGGTAGTTTCGGCGAGCTAACATAGAGATTAGAGCGTAAGCTTCGACGCCTGCGAAGTATCTAGCACGTCAACTGATACGCCAACGCCAACGCCAACGCCTATCCTACCTGCATCGGACTCTATAACATCTACCGGGTCGCTATCTTCTGCTAGCACGACCTCGGAGCTCACAATCTCGTCAAATCCATTCGCAAGTGTCTCGTCGGTGGCGACGCAGACACTCGGCGCGCTCAGGCCTTCGGTAGCTACCGAGAGTTCCTTGACCGAGTCTCTGAGTGTATCCTCGCCGAATGCAGCCGCTACGCCCGTCAGATTAGGCGCTGGCGTGCTGGCTGGCATACTGGGTGCAGCTGCTGTATTATGAGCTGATGATCGCCGGGACATATTCAAATTGGTTAGTTGTAGCTGGAATCTGAATAGTATAGTATATTCAACTATAATACATGCCTGGATTTGGTGGACCAATATTTTATGTCTGTAGTGTTTTTAGGAAGAAACTGTCTTCGATGGAATACGAACATGTGAAGGATCTAACTTGGGTGGCTTAGTGGCTTAGTGGCTTAGTGGCTTAGTCATCCCCATAAGATTAGGTACCTAAACTAAATTCCCCACATAAGCTTTATCAATGTCTCTATCATCCAACTCTTTATTATCCATCTCTCCACACCATTGCGAATTAACTTCTACCAAGCCCTCACTTTTACTATACCAATCGTCGCGTTATCTCTCAATACGCCAATTCCGTCTCCAGATTCTATTGTTGTGACAATAAGAAGCCCAAGTCAACCCAAAATGGACTTCGAAATGCAGCAGTCCCCGCCTCCCCTCCCGGCAGACAACGAGCCGAAATACGGCGGGTTTAGTCGCTTCGAGGTCGAGCTTGAGGTACATATTCCCTGATCCCAGCTTCCATATTCCCTTGTATAATATTACAATGCTAAAAAAGAGCACCAGTTCGTCCAATCCCTCGCGAATCCCTTTTACCTCAACCACCTCGCATCCCAGAAGCTCCTGAACGAACCAGCCTTCGTCGCATACCTTAGCTACCTCCGATACTGGACCCGCCCGCCCTACATCAAGTACCTCATCTATCCGGGCCCGACCCTAAAGCACCTCGAGCTGCTCCAAGAAGAGCGCTTCCGACAAGAAATCATTAGTCCTGAGTTGGTGTATGCGCTGGCTGCCGAGGGAGCCAAAGCGGCCGTGGACTGGCACAAGGAATAAGTAAGGGGATACGCCCTACATTATATCAAGAAAGGACCTACGCGAAGACAGTAAAATATACATCAGAAAAAGTAGAAGCAAATCAGGTATCATGATTCCTAGACGGACGTCTTGACACTAGGGCATCTACATAAAAACGCACTACCAAGAACTCCACGACCCTTCGTAACGCCGTCGAGAGCCTTTCAAACGCCAGGCAGTAGAGATATCGATACAAACTCTTCTATGTTATGTTACATATACTATCTAGTTTTCTCTCCATCTGTGGCCGCACGTCATGCACTACATCACCATCAGCATCGTCTCGTCTTATCAAGCCTACGATAGCATAGCGACAACAACAACAACAAAAACTCACCTTGAAGAAACTTGTCATAGGCTCGTCGGCACTGCGGATCTGGATCTGGTAGAAGGCAGCCTCCTTGCCGCTGCAGGAGGAATTGTTGCACTGGACGGGGGTCTTGTCGGCGTTGTCCCAGGCTCCCGCGCCGCCGAACACGTCTTCGCGTTCCTTCCGCTTGAAATATCGTCGCGAGTACATGTTCTCCTCGATCAAGTGCTGGTACGGACATGTGCGGCACTCGAGGCGGTTGCGCCCGGCCTCTGCCGACACGGATACCGTCAGGATGTTGGAGCACTGCGGACAGACTATATAGGAATGAAGTTAGTCATTAATGTAATCCGTAGTTGGCATGTATATAGTCGTATAGGCCATGAACACGTACAAAGCAGCATGGTGACTCAATAAAAGCTGTATCTGACGCTGTTTTTTTTTTTTTTTTTTTTTTTTTTATGAAATATCTAAGTAAATTTACGGGTATGTAGATCAAGTGAGTGAGCAAACCTATGATTGAGTTGAAAGTAGAGAGATTCTAAATTTTGATGGAGCTCCGACAAAGATGCACTAACAGCAATATGGGACCTTGCAGATACATAAATACATAGGTACCTAGGTATCTTGGTACGTACTTAAATACATTATTAGGTGGATCCCGTCTCATCCCGCCGGAATACGCTCTAACTATTCCCCCGAGTCACCCCGCGGTACCTAGGCTGTAAGTTCCCGATCCAGCCAATTTAGAGACGCGTGGGTTAGTGGGCTGTGGTGGGGTTTCAGTCAGGCAAGGAAGGAGTTCAAGGGACTTTTTTGGAAACGTCACAGCCTCCTTTTACGGCGCTTGCTCTTCCAAGCTTGCTTATCTAACATTTATATTTATACCCTTAGGCGCTTCTCTGCCGTACAGCAGTCACCGTTCTTGGAAACAAAGCTGGCTGGCTTATTTCTGACAAGGTCTTGCTAGGTCTTGCCTATTAATTACCCTCCTCCTGAATCCGAAACTAAAAGAAATACAATAGAAAAAATAGTCTGCTGCCACCCGGGATAGCTTGGTAGAACAGCCTATCATGGCGGATGATCACGAACACGAGGTTAGATAGCAGTCTTACAGTCCAAGATTGAAAAGCCAGCTAACTTATTGCTTGCAACAGGGCGCCTCCGTAAAGGAGCGGCTGATCGAAGCCTGCCGAAGGAATAATGTCGACTTACTCCACGACGTAATCTCGGGTTGCAAGTCCGACGAAGAAATATCCGCCCTCCTCAACACTACTACAACCGTTATGGGCAATCACCTCTATCATGAGGCTGCCCTACAGGGAAACTGTACGTCCTTCATCTTGCTCAGACTCATATTACATAAATCCATCACACAGTATTAACACCTCCACCCCAGATGAGATCATCGACACACTTCTGGACCAACCAGATTTTGAATGTGATCCTCTAAACCGTATCGAAGGGGATACGCCCCTGCATAGCGCCATCCGCTGGATCAACAGCGAGCCCCCTGCCCAGCGCCAATTCGGCAACGCCCTCGTACAAATGATGCTCGAAGCCGGATCGTCCACACGCGTACGCAACAAGGCCCGGCTGACACCCTATCAACTCGTCGACCCTTCTAATACCGGCCTGCGCGACCTGATCCAGAAGCATGAGTATGCCGAGTTGAACGCGGGCGACTTTGTTGACTCCACATCTGCACCCCCCAAGGAGAAGAAGAAGGCAGTGGCGGCGAGTTCGTTTGTTGATGTTAGGCAGGAAGATAATGATGATGATGATGCCGAGTTCTCCGGTAGTGACGATGAAGAGCGTGCCGAATGGGAGCGCAGGCGCAAGACCAAGGGCCGGTAGAAAAGAGAAGAGAAATATGAAAAGACGAAAGTTGATTGATATGAGGCGGAAAGAGGGGTAGGAGGCGCGTAGAGCGACACATAGAGACACGTCTTAAGACGTAGGCTTGCTCTGGTCTGTCGAGAAGACCATGAGCATTGCTCATACAATGCGTATGCACATTGAGTCACCATCCTTTGTGTTGTTCTCTTGTGTATATGATGACAGGAACATGCACAAGTAATCACTAGACAAGGGGCGTAGATAGATGTTTTTTTTCTTGACAATCCGTTGCTAAGCTCCTTCCAAATTTCTCTAGCTCGATATCGTCATGTACATCATAGGGATGTGTTTATATGCATTAGCTGAGCCAAGTAGGTACACGTAAAGCATGAAGTCGTTAACGTAGTTGCTAATGCCGAGATCGTTAAAAAGAGATCACTGCAGCACCGCATAGTCCATCTCCTCCCACATAATGAAACTTCTCCTGTGACTTGAGAAAAACTAGTGCCAAAGCGAAAAGAAAATTGAGTAGATGCAATAAATAAACTTGGGGCGTAATTCTAAGTAGTGAAACAAAAAGAAGTCCACTTGCGACATTTGATAATATTCGACTAGTTCCTGATTGCTTCAGGGACCTAAGGGGTGCTATAGCAAGACGAAACGAGATAGAATTGTTGGTGATGGTAGGCGAAGCTTTGTCAGTAGTCGGTCCTTTAGAACTTGCTGTATATGATAAAAATCTAAACCGTGAGAACAGAATCACTCTCAGCGCCGTTGGTGTATTCAGATGGTGCCGGATTTTGAGGAGACTCAGTACTTCCTACAACAGTTCCAGGGCAGGCTACAACTTCTCCAGTAGCACGGGATTCGAACTGGTCTTCTTCTCCGTTATACCTAATGGCAGCCCATCGATCAGGGACTTTCCCAGTAGTGATAGATAGAATGCGCTGTTCTTCATCGGGAATGGTATCTGGCCGGATGTGTCGACAAGTCAAGGCAAATCGATGTTTTCCACGCGGTTCGACGGCATGCTATCCAAATAAGTCAATTCATGGACTCAAAAGGAAAACGAACTATTGCGAATACGTACGAGATATAGTTTCTGGATTTGTTCTCCATGCATGACCAGCATGTCACCATGCTTCAGCTTCACTGACAAGACCGACCCTCTCCTCTTCTTGTTTATATCTTTGTTTCCCCCAATATCTTTTCCTTTCTTGGGGGAAAATTTTATCACCGAAGGAGATCCAAGGGAGAGGGATGCAACATTCGGCCCGAGTTCTTTCTCACCGTCGTCGTGGGCCTAGGATATATTAGTACTCCTATAGGACGACCAGTTTGGAGAAACACATACACTGATTTTTGACTTTTCGAAATATCCAAGAACCAGCTGTTCATTATACGCTTCAAATCCGCTTGGTATTGAATCTCCTAGGACGTTGATTTTCTTGTCCCGGATGAGTTTACCCGAGGCTTCAACGGCTGCCTTTCCTCCCCAAGTCAGTCGGAGAAGAGTCTCTAATATTGGAGTGGGTGCGTCCTCGAAACTAGTTGTGGTCTTTACGACTACTCCAAACTTGTACGGAGCACCCTATAATAATGTTAATTATGATATTTCGAGTCGATCAAACCTGGGGACTTACGAAATTCCCAGAGAAGTGGGAGGTCAACTCTTCAACTCGACAGCCTATGGTAATCAGTATTGGTCAGCCTAAATAGAGCTTCACATCCACTTACCAGGATTCTTTGCTGGTCTTCTCTCTAGTTTTAGGTCTTCCTTTTGCAAATGTAAATATAGGTCGTTAAGGCCACCTTCTCTTGAAATGGCCTCTTCTGTCGGCCTAATGCGGGTGATAGTCCCAATACAATGACCACCATTCTCATTTAGGAGGAAAAAAGTCTTAAGCTTCTGTCCTCCTATAGTCGTCTTGTGAACTTCAACACAAGGGTCGCAATGGGTTATAGGAATATTCTTTTTGCTCTTCGCATTCTTGTTCTCACTCTTGATACGATCGAGGGGAGTCATTTTGATGGGGACTGTATGTGTGAAATCACATTCTGCATTCTCGCAATACCAGCCATCCCACTTTATTCTCCTGCTGCAACAGCCGCACTTAGGACAAAGGATTCCTTGTTTATACTCCTTTTCGCTGCCAAAAGTGTTTTCTCCATCAGAGGGTAGCGCAGGAATGAGATCATTCTCGATCGGAATACCGCTGTACTTGGATCTCTCTCGTAAGAAGGCGTTGTTATACTTCAGCTCGTTGAAGTCCAATGTGGTAGCAAACTCAAAGAATCTCCCGCATTGGCTGTTAAGACAGGTCCAACCTTGCTCGAAAATCTCCTTGCTCGGGTTTTGGCAAGTCGTGCAAACGATAGATGTGCAGGAGTATTCACCAACCCCAAATTCACCCGCTTCGGGACCACTAACATCTCTTGGAGCCCACCAAGATCTGTTAGTCAAGTTGACCTTTTCCAAGCGGACCATATAAATCATCACCGCTTGTCTCTGGGGCTCCTTGGTTTTTTCTTGCCAGATATCTGTAATATGAAAATAGTCAAGAACATTATAGGAATGGGGAGGTTTGACCGGGAACATAGTGTTGCGCGCTCCTAAATCCCATTAGAATCTATCTTCTAACAAGGGAGATACATGCATTGTAGAACTTACCAGCTACCATCACGAAGGGGTGCTTTGCTTCCCAAGCCCGCATCAAAGCCTTATAATTCTTGCCATCATCCCCTTGATCTTCGATCCTGATCATCTTCTTGGTAACCGGATCTAGAACTCGGCCACCACCACTATTTCTTACATTAGTTTGTTTCAGGCGCAGTGAATTGTATTGAAACTTACATTGAAGTAACTATAACCTGACTAGAAAAATGATCACGCGTCCCTACAATTCCATCTATGAGCATGCCTTTGGGCATTAGCCCCGCTGAATACACGCCGCCTTGATGCGATTTGAAATATGGCAGTGCATCATTTAGGGCTGCTCTCTTGTCAGCCCAGGCCAATGGCTGACCATGCGGTTCTGGCTTGTTCGCATGTGCCTCGGCAGGGTCGATAGATGTACTGGTGACAGTGTTGGAAGCGGTCTCTCGCTTGGTAGATTTTACTCGACTTCGGGTCACTCGGTCGGATTTAACTTGATCGAGGGTCTGGAAGACTTCGGACGTATTCTCGTCTTCTTCTAGTTCCTCATACTTTCGCTTCAAAGAACGCTTCACCGGACTATGTTCAGCAATACCTATAGCATCGTCCACTGGTGTAGGGTCGGCGATTATCTTCTCCATAGTAAATGACATAGCTTGTGCTATAGTCTTTTTGAAGGATCCGGCTATCTTTTCTCAATACGCTATACAATAGACCACTGAAGACTATACTGAAGGCTTCCAGGACCTTCTGTCTCTTGGCAGCGCTAGTAATAAGACTTAAAGACTAGGTGTGCCAGAGAATACCTAATTGGAGTTAATTCACGATCTAAGATATTATATAGGTAGAGAGTGAGTTGATCAAGGTCTGAGTGCCAGGGTGTATAGGGTTGATGGATAAGATGTATCATCATGAAGGTACTATTTCTTAATAGCGCCAGTATATGGCTTGCTAACATATGAAGTTGCAAGGTTCATAGGAGAACAGAGGATAGTATAATAGATAGTGGAGAATGTGTAGTAGGTGGCATGCTAGGTCAAAAGGCTATTGACAACGCCCGTCCTTTGAATGCGACAAGTGCGGCAAGGTGCCACTGAGATGTATTGACAAGACTAGGAATGATGTTTTCTCCATCATGTAAATAGAGAAGTAGCGTGCTCATGAAATATGTGTCTTAAGTGGGAAGGAAAGCGCAAATGGGAGCATAGAAGTGGAAATGCTAGGTCTTCAGGGAGATTCGTACTGGGTAGAGACTTACCGAATTTTGCAAGACAGAGGCTACAAAATCCTACTTTGACTCCTGGATGATACTATCAAGGAAGCAGTATCAAACCTAGATAGTTTAGGGTTGGTCCAGGAAGTGTTGCTGTAGTTATGAGGGCACTGAAAATGATTGAAAGGTGTCCTGTGCCGTGGCGCTGGTATTGCTGGATTGGCAGCAGTAAAGGTAGAGCAGAAGAGAGGAGTGTAGGACTGCCCTTGTGAGGATTGATGGCCTGTATTGCACGGAAGATGATACACCTTTGTCGCAGGTAGAGGATGTTTACCATGCAGAGGATTAGGCGACACAGTCACGAGGGTTGGAGATGGATTGACTCAAAGGGGAGAGAATAATAACACGAGAATGAATGATGACCACTTAGACTGATTGGTAGTCAAGATTCTAGAATGGGTTTTAATACGCGGTTTGGAATAATGAGAAATAGTGAGAAGAACAAGCTGAATATTGGTGAATTTTTGATTGAAGGTGGTGAATGTTGGTGGATGTTTTGTGTTTACGATTAACGATTAGCGAAGCAGGTCCTATTTAGGAATAGATAGGGGAGAGAACTACATCTAGGGCAACGTCGACCCGTCGTAGGAAGGAACGCACTATAGTCCTGTAATAAACATGCTCGCTTGTCCAAGTTAGGTAATGTCAAGTACTTTCTATGGAAATAGCGAGCTGCATTATTTTGAAATGGGTAAGTGCTAATTATTATGGCCCCAAGAAGACAATTGTGCTATTAGACATTGGCTTTAAGAATGAAAATAGCTCTATTACATATAATTTGAATTTTGTACATAATAAAACACAGACATTAAATGTCTGTTGAACTAACAGCCATATATAGAGATATATATTGGAATACTGTCTAAGTGATTTGGTGGATAATCTTGTCATGTCAGAGGGTGCATTAGAGGTCTTTATATGACCATATAGCCGTGATAGTATGACTCTGAGTGGTCACATACATGCTTGCACCGACTACAAACTCCTGCTTTGGCACCTATGGCCATGCTAGCAAGCTGATCCTTTTTGTAACCATGCTTTGGGAGTGACTAAGATGCCAAACATTCGCTACCTAGGTACTTACATGTACGAAGAAAGCTTAGCTGCAAACCCTGATTCTTGAATACCTACCTATTTACATAATTGCTCACAGTTTTGGGAAGCAGCATCGCTTGTCCGGATCATGCCTGTTTTGATATCAAAGTTTAGGTAGTTGCGGTTGGCCTTGATGAAAATGTATTGAAAATATACATGAATGATAAGCAATAATGCTCCGATGATAGAGAACTCTTGGTATATTCTCTTTGGTAATATTTGGTAACATGCTCTTATATTCTAGAGGTATTTGTAAAGTCTGTTGCGTTGTTGCTGAAGTCGCGACGCGTGAAGTCGCGTGTTTATCTACTTAAGGTAGGTAGTGATAAAAGGTAATTGTTATCGGGTTTAGACCACAATAATTTCTACTCCATTCCAAACCCTCTTTGAGGAAAAGAAAAAATATGTAGGATTGTATGAATACTGTTACATATTGAAGCAAGTTTCAGCCTTACACAACGAGAAGGGAGGCTCAAGTCGCAACCTGTAGGTGCAGATAGGGGCGAGACATGGGGTTTCGTGGCTTACGTTCCTCAACAATATTATCGTGGCTTTGCAAATTGACCCCAAGAAAGAATCCTATTGGTTAAGGTTCCTGATGTAGGGACGCAAATGCCAAGAAACCCCCCCGTTGTGCAGCCGTGATTCTAGCCGCTTTTCTAGCCGTTTTTCTGGGCCCAAGCTGCCCCGGTAAGCGTGTGGGTACCTTGCCTCAACCGACCGACTCCGAGGTCCTATATCGGGTACATACATACATGTACGTAGCATTCAATGGGCTTAGGTACCTTCTACATAATCACTGTGTACATCTAATATAAAAAATAGGGAGACGTTATACATACGTGTAGTACGGGAGACCTGAATAATTGGCAGGAAACCGATTGGACGTTTAAATAGAACGATAAAAGGTTCTGGAGATCGGATTATCTGGGATCATTCAGGGGTACCTGACTTAACCTGGTACCTTAGGTAATACCTATATGTATGTGCTCTTACCCCGGCTAATTCACCGCGAGTTCTCCACTCGGGGATACTAAATTGATCATGCGGGGGGGTCATCAACATGGGACGCTGTGGGGATCGCGGAGTTTGGCTCAACGGGAATAAATAAACGTTACTTTATAGGTCAGTTCTTCGGCATCTAAAGTCGTATCTAGCCACCGATCGAATCCCCCGATGCTGGCCGAGGCTAGCTACACATTTCTTTGTAAAGTCAGCCTCCCTTTGTGACACTCTCAAAGCTAGTACTTCTTTGTTTTCAAGAAACTGTATACCCACGACCTTCCCTTAATCTTGCAAGCTTCACCCAACTTCTTCAACACGTGGAACTTCAACACGTAGAACTTCAACACGTAGAAACGTGGTTAAGCACTCCAACGAGCAATTTGTAGCAAGATGGTGTTTACTCCACCGGCTTGGGTGCCTCAGTTACCCTTTGGTATGTCATCAGCTTTGCTTCTTCCTCATAGGAGAATAATAGTATTTATAAAAGCATTTAGACCCCCCGGACTCAATTCCGCTTCATGAGTTCTGGAGCAGTGAGAAGTATGGGAGGCAACCGCTCGCGAGGTCGCGGAATCCCTACACCTGCGGGATTACGGGGAAGACATATACGACCGCTGAGATGACCGAGCGCTACGAGCTGCTAGCGCGATCACTAGCAAAGCGTATGGGCTGGAGACCGAACGAAGAGACGCCCTGGGATAAGGTCGTTAGCGTTTTTTCTTTCAACTCGGTAGGTAGTTCAACTATTCTTTATGATGGTGATGGGGATACGGACGTTGACCGACATTATAGATCGACTACATGATGTCTACCTTCGCGGTACACCGCCTCTCGGGCATTGTAACGCCAGCAAATGCTATGTATTCAGCAGCCGAGCTTGAACATCAGCTCAAGTCAGCTGGTGCCAAAGCTTTAATCACGTGCATCCCACTACTAGATACAGCATTGAAGGCGACGAGAGCATGTGGTATCCCAGACGACAAAGTATTCATTATGCGAATACCCGGGGAATTCAAACCTGCTCCTTTCCAGAGTCTCGATAGCCTCATCGACGAAGGTCGGTCTTTGGCGGAAGTCGAGCCGTTAGTCTGGGCGAAGGGGCAGGGCGCTCGACAAGTCGCGTACCTGTGCTATTCTAGCGGCACTTCAGGTCTCCCCGTCAGTTTATCCGCCCTCTTCTCAGGTAATTATTTACTAAACCTCTAGGATAGAAAGCCGTGATGATCGCACACCGAAATGTCATTGCGAATGTGATGCAGTTCCGATGCCATGAGGATCCAGGTAGAAAGGCCAAAGGCATCGAAACCCAAGTCCAGCTTGGTCTTTTACCACTAAGCCATATCTATGGGCTGGTAGTAGTTGCACAGGCGGGGACGTATCGAGGAGATTCCGTAATAATCTTACCGAAGTTTGAGCTAAAGACCTTGCTGGAAACTATCCAGAGATACAAGATCAATTTTATGCATATTGTAAGAGTCATATGCACTCGGTCTTGTGGTCAGATTCTAACTATGTTGTATAGGTCCCTCCTATCGTCATTCAAATGTTGCGGAATATGGAGTTGTGTGCCAAATACGACTTATCTAGCGTCCGGATGGTGTACACAGGGGCCGCACCGCTTGGCGCCGAAACGCACGAGGATATGGTGAAGGCCTTCCCGTTTCTAAATGTCGGTCAGGGCTACGGTATGACAGAAACAAGTACAGTTGTGACTAGCACGGGTGAGAACGACGTGATGATTGGGACATCGGGATCTCTTGCGCCCGCTTCCCGGGCTAAGTTAATAGGCGAAGATGGCAAGGAGATCACGGAGTATGAAAAGCGTGGCGAACTTTGGGTCCAGTCACCCTCAGTCACACTGGGTTATTTGAACAACGAAAAGGCAACCGCCGAGGCTTACGTGTGGGACGACGATGGCCGCTGGATACGGACAGGAGATGTGGCAGTTGTTCGGAAGTCACCAGCTGGGCACGAGCACTTTGCTGTTGTGGATCGGTTGAAGGAGTTGATCAAAGTCAAGGTGAGATACTATCTATATGTTTCTTATGCTCTTTAATTTACTAAAAAAATCAACTCAGGGCCATCAAGTCGCGCCAGCAGAGCTGGAAGCTCACCTCCTCAGCCACCCGGACGTTAATGATTGCACGGTCATTCCAATACCGGACGAAGCATCCGGAGAGGTACCGAAGGCTTTTGTCGTGAAATCCGCCTCGGCAGCATTGAGGCCGGATGAAGACGTTATCCGGGAAATTAACAAGTGGGTTGAGGAGCACAAGGCCAGGTATAAGTGGTTGAAGGGCGGAGTTGAATTCGTCGATGCGATACCCAAGAGCCCAAGCGGGAAGATCTTGAGGAGACTCTTGAAAGATCGGGAAAGAGAGAAGAGAAGAGCTTTGGGGGCGAAGCTGTGAAATGTGTTGAATAGTACGGATTTGACTCGCAACATGGTTGTTATCTTCACGGTAGATTTTACTGATAGATAAATTATTGGAGAACCTCGCGTTTTATTATTATTCATTGATGCTACAAAGCGAGCACTTATACTAGGACATTCCTAGCATGTTCAGATTCTGGACAATATAGATGTATCAAGATTTATTTCTTGCCCTTCTGCTTCAAATATTCTTCTTCTTCTGCTTGTATATTCGCATCGATCTTGGCGCCTTTAGAGGGTTCGTTGCCGTGTAGCTTGGCCTGTAATAGAATTAGTGGGTAATCTCATCATGGGATAATTAATTTGACTTACAGGCAATGTCGGGTCTTTCTTGGAAGCCTTGGTCTCTGGGTCCTCTTGCTCGTCACGGTTTAACTTGCGCTGCAGGTCATTAGCTCTATCCTCTACTCCTCATAGGAATAGTCGTAAGGAAATACCTCTTCATTAGCTAAACGGTTGGCAATGGATCGCTGGTCCTCTGCGAGAAATGTTAGAGGATGTTCTTAAATATAGTCTTTAAAACATGGGGGCAAAGCTCACTAGAATTGTTAGGTAGATGCGAATTCTCTACACCCTCTTCAAATCGGGGACGGTCTGGAATCTCTGAGTCCTTCAGGTTCCTTTGGTCGCCGCTCTCATAGACGGAGCTTTGACCAACATTGGAGTGACCAGACATGTTGAATATGTGTAATATAGGATACTAAGTATATAGAGAGTATAGTTTGAATTCTTTGATAGAGTAACTTTGCGAGACGTTGTAAAATTGAATGAGTATGAACTACGAAAGCCTGAGATCTGCTAGCTAGATAACTTGGGTTGAGCTTTTATAAGAGTCTTTCCATGTGCCTTGCTACTATTACCTACGTCATTAGGTGCTAGATCACCTTATCGATATTGTCTACATATGATTATCTAGGATGACACAATACGAAAATTCTGTTATGGCGTTGACAAGCATTGCCATGGAGAAGGCTGCTTGCAGTTGTGATGTACTTCGACGTCATAGATGATCCATATTGATTTCTGAGGCTACGGGGCTGACGTGACGGGCGTAGGACCTGAGGTAGGTTACTAAGGTAGGTAGGTACTTAATATAGGTACAACGGTACCCCTAAATAAATGGACCCCTTCGGAGAGATTGACCCGCTTATCTTTCCTTACGTAAATGTACCTAATTAAATGTCTATGTACATAGCGGGCCGGTGTCAGCTTCTTGCAGGTGTAAAATAATCTAATTGGACCGTTACCAACCGATCTGCGCCTTGCAGAAACCAATGCGCAAATTGAATAACGACTTCAAAACTCTGTAGTTCGAGCTGGTCCACGATACGAGGGACCCAACTATCGCCAATACCGTCAAGATGTCTATGTTCCGGGCTAAGAAGCTTGATATTGGCTGCTTCGTCAACATCAAGACGATCCGAGATCATTCCAAGAGGAAGGCCTATGCACAATTCGAGCCCGAGAGGTGCGCCAATGAACAAACCCGACTACTTCAACTTGGCGATACTAACAGCAATTGTGCAATTGAATAGACAAGCTCTACGATACATCATCCGAAATACCACTCTGCCCCCCAGGGCCCGAGCCGAAGCCCAGCTACAGCTTACGCAGATGCACTGCTATACGCGACCAACACAAATCCGTGGACGATGTATATTAGGTGGTAAGGGAAGAGGTATATTGCGCGACTTCAAAATGTCAAGAGTAAGCCGGTTTATGCATTCGAATAGGGATTGAAAAGTGCTAATTCCTTTGCACAGTATAACTTCAGGATGCAAGCTTTAGCAGGAAATATCCCAGGCGTGAAGAAGGCTAGCTGGTGAAGTCGGGCACGAGTGATGCTAATAAGATATGACCGCTGTTACTGGCTCACGGCTCATGCTTGCGGTACCTATGATATGTATATTGATACCTTTGCGATGCTACAGTCGGATGAGCGCTGTAAGGTCACCAGTGGCCCATATATTAGGTACCTAGGTATTTAAGAAGCGAAAACTCCCATGATCACTTTAGGTGCCCTTAGGTATATAATGTACTCAGCTTCTTACATTGAAGGTACCTACTGGAAGTGTCCATCTATGGGATTTTACATGTACTTACGTGGTTAGGCATCTACATAGGTCCTTCCTGTCCGGGATAAGATTTTACAGGAAGGGACGTAGATGGCGGATGGTGGACGGTGGATGGTGGATGGTGTCTTAACATTTTAAATGAAGCAAGAGCACTACATCTACTTAGTTGTGTTAATAGCACGGAACCGGGCCTGCAGCTTCCCTCGTATGCAAACATGCAAACGGTAACCTTTAAATAAATTCATTTGACGGCCGTGCTGCTACCGCTTACCTTTGCTTGTACCTTAAACACACCACATAGGCAGGCACTACAGCCACGATTTTCCTCTACTACATCCTGCTAGAGGATAGGTAGGTAGGGTTGATAAACCAAACATTCGTAAGTCACCTATTGCTCACTTAGGTGTGACATCCCTTTCATATAACTATCCTTAATCAAAACTTGCACTGGAAGGCTCAAGTTCTGTACTTATCGGTATGCCATTCTAGTTGGTTTATACTGGTTTACCTACTTCGGGACTTCTATATCTTCTTTATTAATCAAACGCGTCTGATCCCTTCCATCAACAATCAGGTTGTCACAATGTTCCGACGAAAGTGGTCAGGTCTGCCAGCAGATCCTGACTTTCACGTTGACCTGTCTAAGCTTGGGTAAGTGATACTCTGGTTTCCTATCTCAACAAAACAGCAGCTTTGCTAACAGGACATTTCCCCTAGCTACTTTATCAATGAAGATGACGAAGTCCGCGCCATCGATAACCCGGATAACTACTTCCACTTCTTCTTCAACCGCAATACCCGATGGAATGAGCGTCAGCGCTATGCTATGAACCGTGAGCAAGCTTTCTTAGCTTTCTTAGCTTTCTTTCCCTTCTTGAATCTTTATGATGAGCTAGACTTTAGCTAATTCAAATGGGAATGCAGAGGCCCTACAATATGTGATTTGGGAGCGTCTAGAGAAACTAGGTCTGAAGAAAGAGTTATTGCCCTTGGGTACTTTCGACACAAGCAAGCCACACGTTCCTATCTTCGTCAGTGGTGACATTGCTACCAAGTCGCGTGTCGTTGTTATCTTCGGCGAGACTGTACAGGACCTTGGTGTGCTTGCGCATCGCATCATTGGTGGCCGCGGTGGTATAAACAAAGGCTCTATGATATCTATTGTCTCTGCTCTCCAGAAACAATGCTCCTCGCCCTCCAACTCGACCCCTCCAGGAATCATCCTTGCCAATATGGGCGAGCTAATTTGGTATCCAGAGGGGAAGCGTACCCTCAGTCGCAGCGCTTTTGCTGCAGCACCAATGCAGAGTGCTGTACACTATACCAACGTAGTTGAAAAGGGCAACATGGTCGAGAAGAACTCGACCGCGAGAATGCACGTTGGCCATATCTTCCAGGAGGTGATCCCACACTTCACCAAGGATAATTCCAAAATCGACATCATAACACTGGGTGGCAGTGCTGACTATGTTGAGGAGTTCTTGGACTTACCCCTTATGTGGAATACCTGGAAGAACCGCATCAACTGCCTTGCAATTGTTGGTGGTTTGTATCCGGTTTGGGATTTGAAGAACGACGAATTCGTGAACGTGTTCTTGAGAAATGTGAGTCTTTATTCAAGATTACCCGTATTTCTACTTTTTTATTCTACATTTCACTCCCTTATTGGTTCTCGGATTTTATAGAGCTAATTTGTATGTTTGATATAAGAAAGCTCGTGCATACATAACCTCCGTTGAGCCAGTTGGTATGGTTATTTCAGGCCCCGAAGGTAACCCAAAGACTACGACTTTCACGCAGATGGGCTGTCCTGTCTTCAGCAGTGGGGAGCCAAATTACACAGAGACGGCGCTTATTACCGGCTCGGAGGTTATCCTCGACTGGCTGCAGGAAGTGGCTATGACACCGGAGGGCGAGGATTACACCAACCCATACTTTCACGTTGATTTTGCCGACCCTGTATTCGATACCGACGAGCCCGATTGGAGCTCATGGCAGAATGAAGAGATAGTTGGTCAGAAGGATGAGCATGGTAAGATGTGTAACGAACAGGTCCACGACGAAACGAGCAACCCACAGGGCGAGAAGCCAAGCCTTGTTATGTTGCAACATGATGAGTATAATGAGCAGACCAAGAAGGAAAACGTGAAGACCGGACAGGCTGAGGATACGAACTAGGCCGGCCTTATTATTTACGCCCAGTATTGACGAGAAGTAAGGTTCTTGACGGCGTAATGAATCAAGGAGCAAACGAATATTACCCTCAAGCTTTGCCAGATGGATTGCGATTGTATTCTAGATACCTCATATAGGCTGATACCAAGTGGATACGGCAATTGACACCTCTCAAACCTCGTCTATTATGCTAAGAATAAAAGCACAAATCAAAGCTGCCTAGGTATATATGCAGTATACTGAATTATTCATCCCATTGTTGAAAATATACAAACTATTCATGCTGAGTATATACTACGGGGAGCCGTACAAATAACCCAATCGATTGAATAAGACAGGCGCGGCGAGACAGAAGACGTATTACATGTTCTTATAATAGCATACACAGCGTTGGCCTAGACAAACGCCCCCAAGAGTCCTTTTTACCATTTATCCCCTAGGTACTTACCTACATATCGTAACAACATACGCACATGGCAGATCACATCACGCCTGGAACAAAGCACCAAACCCGGCCTTAGGCGCTTCCGATTCCTCCAGTACATCCTGTGCTCTCCTCATCCTCTCCTTTACCACATTCTCCTCTGCAGTCCATCGTCCTCCCGCTGCGGTCCCAGCCTTGCCATCTCCCCATAGACTTGCCAACCAGCCACTACTCGGCTTCGCCGGCTCCCCGTTCCCCGGCAAAGCGTCCCTCTCGCGCTCCTCGCGCGCCAGCCGCGCCACCATGGCCTGCCAGTTATCGAGGCCGGCGAGCAGGCATTCCTTGCACGTCTTCTTAGCGTCGTCGCGGGCGTCGCCGCTACTGTTTAGCCTGTGCAGTTGCTCCTCTGCCAGGTCGACGGCTTCGCGCGTCCAGGCCAGGCCGTCTTCGCGGCCCTTGCTAGTACCAGAGGACGAGGCGTAGATGATCTCGCCGATGTACAGGTTCAGGCCGGCTTCCTCGCACAGCTCCTTCGCGTCCCGGGTTGGGGGGGATGTGCCGTCGTCTGGGGGGGGCGGGTATGCGGGGGGTGAGAGGAGGCGGGTGGCGGCGCCGGCGATGTTGTGCAGGGTCCAGGGGGAGGCGGACTGGGTTTCGTCGGGGTTGATGTATGCGGGTTTCTTTTGGGGCTGCGGACGCGGGAGGGATCTGCGTGCGCGGAGGACGGAGATTAGGATTGGGAGGGCTGTGGCGATGTCGCCTGTGCGCGCCTTGTGTGTGGCGAGAGCGGTGAGGGTGGCGAGGAGATTGGCGGAGGGTTGGCGCGAGAGGTCCTGTAGGACGTACGACTTCGGGTCGTATGGAGGGGGGGAACTTTCTGTAGCTAATGCCAGTGCCCATTCGTATGTGAGCTCGGAGGCGTCGGAGAGATCCTTGAAGTCCAACCACGAGGCGTACTCCAGCGCCGCATCCAACTTCTGCTTGGATGTGAAACCTTTGGTCGCCAGTATTTTCTTGTAGAAAGTTTCGGGTGCTTCGAAGGCACGCTCGCAATCCTCTTCGCGAGGCGCGCTTGGTGAACCGGGCGAAATAGGCTTCGGGCTCGGGTTTGATGGCCCTATGACCTGGTTGGCCGGGAACACTAAGCGCCGCGTCTTATCTACGATCTGATCATCGAGATGCTCGGCCGCCTTGGCACACAGCATCAAGGCCTCGTAATAGCCCCTCCTCCATGGCTCGCTCTTAGATGTTATATCATACCCTCCGCCTTCGGCTTGGTTCTGCGCAAGGCCGGCGCCTTCGACCTTCTCATCTTCTAATCTTTCGATTACGTTTTTAGCATAGTTTCCAGTAAGGACCCAGTCGATTTCGGGCGAATCCGTTCGGTCGGGGGCCCATTTCGCAAGTCTGAATCGCAGCCGAGTTATGAAGTTCCACTCGTGCGGCGTTGGGTATTTCCTCTCAAGCCACTCCTGCTGTATGCTCCAGTAGCCAGCGATAGAGAAGCCAGCGATAGCCCAGATATATATAGTATACTTGAATCCGAGAAAAACCTCATAGGCCAACCATCGTTTTCGCTCGGTGGTGAGGTATCGGAATTGATGATTCCTAGCTAGTGGCACCGACAGGAACGGAATTTGAGGTCGACCCCGGGACGTGAGGTTCGTATGTCTCGTAAATCGGCGAGATGTGGGAGGAAATTTCGAGGCACGGAGGGTGAGGAGGCGGCGGATTAGAATGCGTGGTGGTTGCATTATGCCGACAATTGATTCCAAGAAGAGGTCTCAGCCCTTCAACATCGAAGCGCACGTCCGTAGGTGGACATTATGTAATAATCGAGTAACCTAGATTGAATTATTAATGATGATGGATTGGATGCTGGATGCTGGATGCTGATGAGGCTCTTATTGCTAAGCTTAAATTAATTTTACCTCTAAGCTAGAGGCTTTAACTCATAGTTACACTAATATGCATGTCCACCCCGCCATGCGCATTACATAAGCCCCCGCCTTCTTGGGAATATGACCAAGCAATGATTGGCCAACCTTATCTTTCATCTTATTGGTCAAATAGTTCAATCCGACCCCTGAACCCCTGACCGAGAGATCATCTTCAAGAATATGCATATAGGTATATAATAGGGGGGAATGCCCAGACTATACAGCAGCGGCAACATACGAGCAGCTAAAAGACCCCCGGGACTAACTTATCTTTAGTATGTCACTCAAACACGACTGGATGATTCTAAGGATCCGTAGTACATGAAGCAAGTACGGCTTTTGTTGGGCTAGAATCTAAAGGTGACTCACTCGACGGTTTTGATCGGCCGCATGATGTTGCCAACATGGTAAGTTGTTGTTCAGCGATCCTCATAGAACCGTGTGAACTAACCCGAGAAATTTAGTTTGCGACGGGAACAGCTCCATTTCCCACTTCTGGTGATACATCATACATCGTCTGGATTGACTTTCTTCTAATACTACGTCTCTAATATACCTTTGACCCTTTTCCAACTAAGCAGAAGTGCTTCATGTTCCTTCTATTCCAACTTACTAACACGCAAATAGGAATGGTATAATGACCTTCGAGTCATCGTGACTACCTAATAATCTTGTACGTGCCTCCAACCCCTATTCTGCTTGACTTCTCTTACTAATATATCTGCTACCGTTCTTAAGACCATCCACGTTTTAACAAACTATCATCTTATTTCGGTATAGAATTCTATCCAGAAGTCCAATGGTGCCCTCTATATTTGGGCACCACCATTCAACTATGCTTCTATATTAACAAAATATAGATATAATTCCGAATTTCATATTGAATACCACCTAGCCAATGCTGACTATATGGGGTAAGCAGAGCAACTGCTATTTTTGGATGAGAATAGGGATATCATCATGCCGTTGGATCCAGGCAGCAAACTGTGCCTGTGTTCTAGGCTTTCCCTAGGACTCTGCGGAGAACTCCGTGGTAGTATTGAGTGCTGATATTAGTCAATCCCATTTCATGTTCGATAACCTTCGACTCGTGGCTAAATGCAATTCTACGGCACGCGCATAATATCTGGGGAAGACTTGGAGATAAGGTAATTTTATGTGCCCTAGGGAAATTGCTTACACGATGTTCGGCGCAATATTCGGCACCACATCCAAAATTCGCGGGTCTATACCGATATCCGAGAATGGCAGCTCAATAGTAACACTTTTATTATACAAGTAGAACATTAGAATAAAATACTGTCACCTGGCTCTGTTCCTTTTTTACCAAGACCTTGGATAGAAGTTGTTTGTCCTCATCTATTTCCCGGCGCGGCTCGCTACATAATACGTCATTCTTTTTATTCCCAGACCCCAAGATGTATCTGCATCAAATATCGAGCGCCTTGGTACTGGCGGCTTGCGTGATCTCTGGTCCAATCGGTCGGTCTGTGAACCCACTGATCGGGAAATCTCCGAGCAACGTCTGTGTCTTAATCGACGGCGACGATCCTTAGGTTCTTGATCCCTTCTACCGTCCCCAATGCGCATGTAACTGCATCAAACAGGCATGTAAACAAGTGAGTCTTCTCATCTAAGATAAGCACCTTGTTCATCCTCCCGTTCTGACCAAATCGATCTTGTGCAGTCCGATCCTGCTCAAACCGAGTTGTGCCTTCGTACGCCTTGGCCTAGCCCCAATAATACAGCTTTCCCTGATACGTTAGTACGCTATGCAGCTTGTGTTGGAGTGAGTGATCAAATGGCACTCTATTGTATCAATTGAGCTTCATAGCTAACGACTTCGTCAGTCTACGCATTGTGTCGGATGATGAGTTGCATGGGAGATTGGAGAAGCGGCACCACGATCTGGGAACCGCATATAATAACTGCATGTCATATGTCGGTACTTGATGTCTCAGTACTTTAATGAGTTATATACCACCCTCTAAGACAGTCGACCAACTATTCACCTATCCTAGAAGATGAGTACCTAAGTAGAAGGGCAAAAGGCTGGTAGCAACACATAAAAATTTATATTGTGATAAGTCGAAATTGACGAATGGAATAGGTGGGCGTCTAATTTTGGGTTACAGTAATCTATCAGGTATCTACTCTCATCACTGTCTTCGCGGACTTTGGATGGTGAACTGGTGTGGTGCCACAACGCCAAGAGCAAGGATATCATTATGTAATCTTAGGTCACAGGCCATATAAAGGTCTAATATTCGTCGTATTCTTCTGATTAGTTAGCCACGATCATTATCATTTAGTTATGCATTCAATATAGACACATTCGTTACTTTCCCACATTTATAGCTTATGGCCCTATCTTGCGTATTTATCTTATATATCCTATCCGATCAGTAGATCTTTACAGTTTTTTCAGAGTATAGTGCTATTATCAGCTGTTTAGGGCCTCTTACGAGGATCTAGACGTTGAAGTGATATGCCATACTCTGCAGGAGATACCAACTCCTGTTCAATGGTAACCATCTTCCATAGCCGTGGCGTTCGGACATTAATATCGCAAGCTGCGGTTATAGACAAATGTATGAACAACCACACTAGCTGCTTCATGCTACGAGATAGCACAAAAAAGCTTGAATAATATCCCGATAGTGAGCCTAAACCTGTGATTCTATACGTGTATTACCCTTCTACTTGGTTATAAGAATGTCAATGGCTTTCGGGTAGTGAACTAATCTACTATTATTTGGTAGTTGGTCGGATTGAGAGCCTAACGTGGTAGTAGCTCTCCTAGTTCTCCAATCCAAAATTATTAAGTATTCTATTTAAAGCGAATAAGAGCTCTTCCTATTTACTCTGGAAATGAAATGTAGTTAACTGATGTGATGACTTATAATAATGGAAAAAACGTAAGCTGCTTACACATTGTAACATAGCATCATGTCACTTAGATGCTACCCCGTTTATATCTCAGTGTTTATTCTTGACTCGCTTAACACGTTTATCTTTATATTATGTAGAAGAAATCGATTTCGTAAAGAAAACCCCATCTAAGCTTCGGTTGACAGCAATAGTCTAGCCTTAAGCTTGGACCTCTTAACAATGGATACTTTTCCGGGTATACATACATAAGGCCTTTATCATGTACGAAACGAGCAGACCGAGAAATAAGCCTCCCCACGCGAATACAAGAACTGCGGCTTACACAACATGCAAGTGGCGGTCAACGCTGCATTAGGTACGTATTCGAGCCATGCCTAATACTCCAACATACATACATGGGAACTGTCTGTAAGGAAGCGGTGAAACAGTGACTACTGCACTGTTATACTTTAGATATTGACGATGGCCGAATCATATCTTTTGAATAAAGCCATCTAGGTGTAAAGTGGTAACACGCTAGCAAGAGACGAGGTAGGCAATCCAGAAGTGTCATACATACATAATGTATGCACGCCAGCCCTGGATAATAAATCGACCTGTCATATTACAGAAAGACATCCCTGAAAAAATGTCGCACGTTCACAAGCAGTAGGACTTAACGCTCGGGCACTAGGAAGAACGTACTAAGAGACCCATATACCTACCAAACCGAACGTCATCCAAGACTTCGAGGCTATTGCTAGAACAACCCATCATCAGCCTTGCGATAAAAATATCACTTGGGATAGATTCGTAAGAACCTTCAATAACTACAACCTGAGCTCGAGGCTCGTCATAACTCACATTAGGCGTATACTATGGCAAGCATTAGATTACCGGATCTGACGAAGAGTAGCATTCCGGTTCTAGCCCTACACGGTTTCTTTGGTTCGGGCTGACACGTGTAGTCCGTCCCTTGGGATCCTATCGGCGTTACTACTACATCGCCGAATTGGGCATGATAATGGTGGTTTTCTTTGGAGTTTAGCAACGTAACTAGCAGACTATACGTCACTAGTATGTTGAAATGTTGTAAGAAGCGTCCGTTCTCCCCGCGTCACAATGCGGTTTGTGTATCATGCCGAGACACGTAGAGGTGACTGCTGACTTCTGGGCAGAGGTGTTGCTATAGACAAAGAAGTATTTAAACGTGTAGATTCTCTCTTCATCGTCTCTCCTGTAGCTACTTACTACTTACACAAGCGAGTTCTCTTAGACATCACGAACACCAAGCTATATTTGCTATATTTCAGTTCCTAGTAGGGCTTCACTTTTGCTTATATCTTCATCCGCAATGGCAGCTTTTCAAGTTAGCGGTTACACCATCTTAGTTGGTGTACGTTTTATCCAAACAGAAGAACTCTATAAGTTAGTGCTGACCCCCCTTTGAATAGGCTGGTGGTGGTATTGGTACAGAGCTTGGTGCCACATTTGCTGAGGCAGGCTCAAGGGGTGTTCTCTTCGCCGATATCAACTATGAAGGAGCCGCCAAAGCTGCCGAGAGCAGCAAAAAAGTAGCTCTAGCTAAGGACTACAAAGCAGTGGCTGTGAAGGTGAACGTGACAGACGCCAAGTCAGTGCAAGAGATGGTCGACGTTGCAGTCAAGGAGTTTGGCAGGATTGACTACGTCGTCAACGCCGCCGGTGTAAGTTTCTGATGATACCCATACGTAAAGTAGTATATTGACGAGTATCAATGGCTAGGTCGACGGCCGCAGAAACGTTCCGTTTGACCAAGCAGACGTTGCCGATTTTGATCGCGTGTTCGACATCAACGCTAAGAGCATATTATACGTCACTCAATCCGTTGCTAAGGTCATGAAGGCTCAAGACTCTGCCAAAATTGAACTAGGACGTCACGGCGTTAAGGACCTCGGCCGTGGATCGATCGTCAACATTTCTTCTATCCTGGGAATTAGCGCCCTGCCCAACAAGGTGGCTTACATTACCTCCAAGCACGCCGTCGGGGGACTTACCCGAGCTTGCGGTACGTAGAATGATGATTGGTGCTGCTATCGTACATGTTGCTGACAAGACGATTAGCTGTTGACTACAAGGCAATCGGCATTCGGTGTAATCAGGTCTGCCCTTCATGGGTTGACACCCCCATGTCCCACGAGGAGTACAACCGAATCCCCCAATTGCGAGGTCTCATCGAGCAGCTACCTGCTGCCGGGCGTCTGATTGCACCCTACGAGGTAGCATCTGCCTGTCTATACCTCTGCACGCCGGCCGCGTATTATATCAACGGTAGCACGTTGACTTTGGATTCGTGTGTCCTAGTTGGACCTGCCGTGCCTGCCGTGGAGTAATTATCATCCTATATGCTGTAAGAATCATGCGGGGCAAAGGAAAAGAACATATGGCGGCAGATGTCTGCTTTCAGAGTAGTGCTTACGGAAGTGACAAGGAGTCTGATTCAGTTGATCTTTTCCATGCTTGGCAGCTTGAGCTTAGTAGGATTGCTCGCTCTTTGGATCTTACTAGGTAACTACAATAAAATTAAACGTTAAACTTGTAAATCGTGCATATAGGATGTGTGAACTGAAACGAGAATGCATGCCGGTGAGTAAAAACGACAATAAAAGAATGACGTTCAGTTGATCGAGGGGTCACCCTATGTAGACCTGTTTACGTATTGTGCTACCCCCTTTTAGATAGGTATGTGTCAGATTATCCACTTGACCAAAAGGTAACTTGTAATGTCGTAAAATGTCATTACTTATTATATGCGACAATATGTAAAGAAGAAAACGTGGGGGAGGGACCGCAGGTCTATCCGCTAATAAACGGGAACCACACTAGCAAGGATAAGAATCCAGCCCGTGCATAAAAAGCAAAAAGATGGCATGATTTGTTATGTTGTACAACATGAGCGTTGAGTATGTATATAACTACCTGACATTAAACAAGCAGGGTAGTAATTGCTATTATACCATAAACATTAGATAATTATCCGTTGCTTTGTCATCTTTTAAGTGGTCATGTAAAAGCTGCATGTGTCAAGTAAATGTAAAATGATATATAATGAGTAATATGATGCATGAGGCTGAAAACATGATATTAAAAATGATAATTACCCCGTACGGAATACTACTTAGGTACATTGCTATATTAGTGGATCCGACGGTGCTACGGTAAGTAAGTCGCTCCACCACGGCCCGTGCCTAGTGGACTTGGTGGCTTCAACCTTAATTCGACTCTAAAATGGTCCGATACTTTTATTATCCTGAATTATCCGGGGAGTTCTTGCAGCTGGAAAACTCGCGGGTTCTCGGCGTAGGACTCGGGTCTTATAAACTTGATAAAAAATAAAAATATTGATCAGACAAACTAGGAGAGGAGACGGTCTCAAATGAATCGGCTGGTCTAAGCGGAATTGGGGAAGACAGGCACGAAGGCTGCAGTAAAGAAATATCGAACAATGCGACAGGAATCCGCCTTCCTCACCGGGTTATGCGGGCCCCGGCCGCCTTTTGCGTCCTAAGTCAAAGCACCCTTACGGGGGCCACCCTAATAAGGGCCACCTCAAATTTTTAGACCTTCAAAATAAGCACCTTAACTTTAATTTAACGTTATTTAATCAAATTAAATTTAATTAATTTATAATTTGTTATATTTTAACGACAATATAGTCTTTTATTATCGACTTAATTAACAAAACCTTATCTTTTAAATTAATGTTAGAATTATTAATTATAATTATACCATTTAATTCTTAAACCTTTAATTACTCCTTTTTTTTCATAATAGCCTTAATATTTACAAACGTTAAATTTGGGTTAAATAATACTTTACATCGTTTTTACGATTTCGCATTTACTAATACCTTTTTTAAATACTTGACGCAAACTTCTATTATAATTAATTTCACAATAACTTTATTAAAGACCTTACTAATCTTATTAAATAAAAACTTTATTGTAAATTTAATAAACGTTATATTAACTTTAAATAATTCTTTAATTAAAATATTAATATTTTATAAACTTAAAGGCGTTATTAAAAAAATTAAAGCTATATTTTTGATAAAATTAAGCTTTTTTAAGTTAGAAATAAAACCTGGAAAAGCTAAGGTAGTATTGGAAGTTTCCCAAAGTATAAGCCAATAATTTAATAGCTTATTCCAATCCTTAAGATAAATCCCTATAGTTTTTTAGCTAATTAATATATTATATTTAATTAAATGTTTTTTTTGTATTATTTAATAAGCTATAATAAATTTCCTTTTACCGAAATTAAAAATATAATATAATTGGTATACCTTAATAAATTTACGACAATAATTTCGTTTCATTAATAAAAATATACCCACGTTAATAACTTATAAAACATACAATAAATATACTAAAATAAAAATAACGTAAACCTTATTTATAAAATATTCTTAAAAGAATTTTATCATGGTATGGTTATCGTAACTATTAAGGATTAATAATTACCATTACTAACAATTTAATAGTTTTATTTTTTTTTAAAAAAACTTTACGAAACCATTTAAATGTAATATTATTATTAATTTAATTATTAAAAAACGTAATAAACTTTTAACCCTTAAATCTAACGTTTTTATTGTTAAAAAACCATTATTATTATACTGAACTGGTGTGGTGCCACATCGTTAAAAGCAAGGGTATTATTATGTAATCTTAAGTTACAAGCCATATAAAGGTTTAATATTCGTTGTATTCTTCTAATTAAATAGCCACAATTATTACTATTCAGTTATATATTTAATATAAACATATTTGTTATTTTCCCATATTTATAACTTATAGCCTTATCTTACATATTTATTATATATATTCTATTTGATTAATAAATCCTTATAGTTCTTCTAAAGTATAGTGCTATTATCAACTGTTTAAGGCCTTTTACAAAGATCTAAACGTTAAAGTGATATGCCATATTCTGTAGGAAATACCAACTCCTGTTCATTATAACGTAAAAATGTAATATAAAAGATTTTATTAAAACATATACGTGTATGTAATAAATAATAAATTTACTCCCCGCATTTCCTTAATTTAAATTCTTAATATAAAAATATATATTAAATTTTAAAAAATTATTTACTAAAAAATAATTAAAAAAGAATATAGTTAAAGTCTTTAAAATATAATTATATATTATTTCCAATACATATATTATAATTTATATAAATAAATTATAATTAAAAGATTATATAAGGTATAAATTTACTTTATATTAAAATAAACATAATATTAAATATAATTATAATAAATTATAATAAGTTAAAATTTTTAATAAAAAGGTTAAAAAAATTAAATAAAGTTTTTAAATAATTATAAAAATTAATAATAATTATTTAATATATATATACTTAAATAATATAATAATTATAAAAAAGTTAAAAAAAAACCACCTTTAAACTTTTAAAAAACCTTCTTAAAATTTTAACACTTAACCTCCTTAATAAATATTAAAATATATTAAATACCTAAACATATTAAAATCTTAAAAAACAAATAAACTAACAAATTAATTAAACAAAACACCTTACTCTTAAAAAACCTAAAAAAAACCTTAATTTATACCATAATCCTCCGCTAATACCGCGTTAAAACAACCACAAACTTTTAAAACTAATAAACTAATAAAACTAAACCCTTAAACTTATACCAACTTTTAAAACTACCTATTAAATTCAAATACCCATAAAAATTAAAGCTACTTAAAAAAATACTACACCACTTTTTAACCGCTCATTCCAAACATAAAAACTTCACATAATATTATAAAAAATTTAACTACTTAAATATTAAATTAAATTACACATATAATAAAATTAAAACCTTAAACTACTTAATTTTTTATAAAAAAATACAAAAACCTAACATTAAAATAAAATAACCTACTTTTAAACCTAAACTATTAAACCAAATTACATATTAGTAAAAATTTTTAATAAAACCTAAAAAATTTAAACATTTTCTAAAAATTACGTTATACTTCCAAAAAATTAACCCTTAATATTAAATCTAAAACAACAAAATTTACCTAAATAATTTAAATCAAAAATATTTAACAAATAAAAAAAAAACTACCCCTTTCGCTTTTCTTTAATAATTTCTTTTTTTTATTTTACTCCTTACATTTCTTTAATCTTAAAAAAACAAATTTTAAAAAACAAAATAAATAAAAACTAAAATAATCTAAATAAATAACGCTTAATAACATATTACGTAATAAAACGCCTCAAATCTTATACCTAATAATTAAACCGCAATAAAATAATATTTACAGTTAAAACAAACCTTACGCCCGAAAAAACTTAACATAAAATAATTTAAAAACAAAATAATAACGCCTTAATAAACAGCCTTTAATCATTAATATTACACCAAACACAAATTTATTTAAAAAAATCAACGAAAACAGCTAAAATATTATTATATATACCTTTTAAAATTAAATTTATAAAATATTAAAAACCAATATTATATACATATAAATAAATATTTTATATATTAATTCTAAATAACTCTACACGCCGCATACCCTTAAAAAAATCTACGAAGGCTAATCCTTCCCCCTTGCCCCGGCATTAAATATACCAACCAACCAACCAACCAACCTTACATAACATTGCACCCAGAGTAGCTAAGGGATGCACGTTGTTGGTAACTCAAGTTTCCAGAAACGAGTTTGACATGCTGCTATAAGAAAGAGCAGCTATCCGAAAGAACAGCTATTTTGGTAGCTAATCCATATGTGTACTGCTTACAATGCATGTATACCACAATGTATGCTACAATGTATGCTACAATGTATGCATATATTAATATCCTTACGTGTCTAGGAATCCGGGCATCCCTAATGTCAGCCCATCTAGACCACTTGGTATCAGGTTGGGGGCCAGGAGTTTTAATGGCTCTTTCACGGAATTGGCGACTCCCGGACTTTCCACGTGCAGTTCGGCATCAATCCGATGAGTCTGGTGGGTTTGTATAGCCTACAGTTCACTCAGTAAGGATCCATTAACCTTACTACCAACCGGCAAAGCAAACTAGGGCACTTACATATGTAGTTCTATGGCTGGTAGGTGTAGTAAATGTTTTTATATGGAGTTGTCTTGCAGAGCCAGCGCCAATGATCACGAATCAATCGTCGGTGTTAACGGGTATGTACTAACAATCGCCGCCATCAGCGACCCAGCTACTAGCTTTGGATACTTAAGCCGAAGTAGATAGATATAACTTTCTACGTCTAGTATCTATCGTGTTGTTATCTTCACAGAACTCGCTGCTATTAATATTGCTGGCATACCATCATCACCCATGAAGCCGGATAGAAGAACAGGACCATGCCGATCCTTGAAATGCAGATTCCTAGATCTGGAGTCTAACGGCCGTCGCCGTCGGAATCGGCGAGAAGAGACCACCGGCTACCAAAGCGGGAGATGTTCCCGACCTGTGCATGCAGGGGCTTCAAGAATCGAAAAGGAGCGGAGATGTCGCCAAATATTGCTACATGCTTTAGGTCGACATATCCCCAAAGCGCTCTCGGTAGTGCCGGGAAGGCCGAATTAACAATACTACCCTCCCCACACTCCCCACGCCGTCCATGGGCATTCGGCCTTGGGTAGTAGTTTCTCTTCCATAATAGGAAAGCAATAGCCCCTATTGTCCACCAGTTGTGATTAAGGAAAAGAAAAAGACTTGGTGTAGTTACTAGTTCTTATAGAACACACCAGTTAATTGTTCTTTCTGGGCGAATTAAACACTAAAGGGTTATTCTTGAGTACCTAGATCAAGATCCTAAAGAAACACTTTTACTGTTACTAATTAACCCATCTTAACTATTAAAAGAGCCTTAACCCCTTTACCATAAGACCCCACTGCTATTAGAAACCTCTATTTTTTAGTCACCGGCAACTTTGACCTAGCGATGAGACTATAATAACAGTTTCGTAGCAATAGGTGCATTAGCAAACATATCAACCCGATCTGTCCCTAGGGGCGGGTAACTAGTCCTTTAATGTGAAGCTCCCGTCCACGAATTGGTACCACAATGCAAGACCCGATTTCCTACACGTAGAAGTGCTTTGAATCGCAACCTCTAATATGAGCCTGAATCGAGATGTTCGCTATTCGTATCCGAGTCTAGGAAAAGGCTAATCAACATAAAAGAAACTCACTTAAAGCTATCATGCTTGTAGAAGTACATCTTAGGAAAACTCTCCTAGTACCTACCGTTCAGATATATATAAAAGAACGTGAATCTATATATAAATACTTGGATTAATGGTGAATAACCTTAGGTATTCAATATTTACCAAGTCTATTTGCTAAGTCAGACAAAACAATATAGACCAAGAAATATCATGGATGGGGAAAATAGGAGACTTTAAAAATCCATAACCCCCTATTATATACCTTAATGCTACAATTGCCGTTATAAACACAAATTCCTGATTCTTAATTTATTATAAACAATAGAAATATAACGATTCATATTCCACGTCTTCTTTCAACTAGAAGCATGATACATATCAAAAGAGCCGAATCGTATCGAAACTATTTAGACTCTTTGTCCAGACATAAATCAATTGCATTGTGTCTATTTAATCGTCAAGAGCATCAATAGGGTCGTTGTCATTGTTGTCGCCTGTCTCACATAGAGGGCGTTTATATTGGACACGTCCCCGTAGAAATTCGATTTTGATCATCTTGCTTCGTGATAATAAAAGTACCTAAAGCAATATTACAAAGACTGCTGCTCTATAACCGAATCAAATAAACGAAAACATACAAACCTCGTATAAGCACCTGGGTTAGGTAAGTACGAGACGAGGTAAATCGTTAATTCTAAACCAGACAAGGTAAACTACATTGTTACAATGGATAACCGTGTATATGACTGGGACCGCATGCTCCTTGACACGGACTGGCTAAATCTGGACTGGCGGCAAGAAATGCACAACTTCCAGCGTGTGCCTTGGGCAGAGATACGGAATGGCACTCTTAGACAGGTGGCCAAGCTACACGCGCAGTACGACGAGACCCATGAACCATCGAATTCCTGGCCTATACGTAGTCCCGCGGCCGATGAATTGATACGTAGACGGGAGCTGGAAGAGGGAAACCTTGGAACAGAGACCCAAGCCGTGCCCGATTGGCTCCCCAACGAGGTCGAGATGTTTTCCCCGACCGGAACGCAGGCCCCGGACCACCCTGATCTTCCCGACCTCCCCCCAATATTTTCACAGCCGGCTGCTCCTGGCCCCTCGACTGGGGGCAATACGGGCAACCTGGGCGGGGCCTCCACGCCAGCTAATCAACCAAATAAGGATAAGAAGATCCCGGGCCTGATCTACAAGGACGACTTGCCCGGGTACTGGACGGTAGGTTTCGAGCTGGAGTTGCCCGTCGCCGTTTATAGGCGAGGGGGGCTAATGGCTGAGCGACCTCACCCCCGCGACCGCCGGTGGGAAGCCGAGGAGATCGTAACCGACGACGTCCCAAAAGACCGAGTCAATAAAATCACGGTGGACCGTTTTATCGAGGTGCTCAACTCGCAAACCAACATGGTCTTCATTCATCGGGAGGAGGACGAGGACTCACCCTTTGGAGACCTGTGGGCGGAGAATATGCACAGGCTTGAACATGGATTCCCCCTCGTGGCGGACGTGACCAAGCTCGACAGTACATCGCGACACTCGGGCGAAAGGCGCCTTATAAGCCGGGTAGCGGAGAGGGCGGCGGTGCAGGCCCGAGATTTTCTTAAGTTGAGCTATTTCAACAACTCGGAACCCGCCAGAAACTTTCTGTTAGCAAGTCGGGAGGAGCTCGAGGATGCCGCACAGCGGGCCATCATGCACGGCGTACCTAGCACCTCGGATAGGTATGATGCCGAGAAACACCTTGAGGAATTACTCCACCTGGAAGCATACCAAGCAAGGCGAGATAAGCGCCATGTCCCCTTAGCCGACATGAGGCCGCGGTATCGAGCCTTCTCGGTCTACGCAATGGACGAGGTAAACCTGGATTATGCGAAGGGCAAACAGTACAGAAACTGGCCACAGACGGAGAAAACCCCTAGTGATCTATACGGGTGGGTAACAATCAAGATCTCGTCGCCGGTACTGCCCTTCAACTGGCCGCCTCTTGATATCGATACCATGATCCAAGATATTTGTAAAGTCGTACGTAATAACTTCCGCGTACACCTAGACGCGCCGTCGATCCCCGCGACGACGCAGATTTCCGTTTCGCACTCCAGCGGCCTTACACTCCTAGATATCCAGAAGCTATCGTCGTTCCTGGCCACCGAGGCCGTCTCCAACGAACTACGGTCCCTCAATCGATGGTATCGAAGCCAAAGGCCGCATGACAAAGTGTGCGGGCCCATCCGCGAAGTCTCCCAGCTAGCTAAGCTAGCGCAGACAAACAAGGACGTGGATAACTTCGACAACAGTGGCATCGTGCCGATACACGGGCCTCTACGCACAGAGAAACTAAATCAGAGGGCGGCGGAGCATCTACCCATCGACTTGATCAAGCAGAGGGAGAACCTAGCGACTCGTATTTTCCACACCATGATATGGCAATATACGGACATAAACTCTATCGTGAATGCCGTGAGCACGGGGCACCGGTCGCGGAAGACCGAGGTGATGATTAAATGCCAGGGCACAGGTGATGTTGTGGGAAAGGCGAACCCGAGCCCCAAAGATCAATCCGAGCAGAAAAGTATAGACTACGACCACAAGTTCTTCAACGTAGATAAGCAAAGAGGAGTTTTCGAATTCCGGCACATGGGGGGATCGCTTGAGCCATCGCATATCATGGCGTGGATGACCGTGTGCTGCCGGATCTGCGACTTCGTGAGAAACTCACCACCGCTGCACTATAGGTACGCCTTGGAACAGATCATGAGGGACGGAGTGCCAGTCATAGAAGCCCTGAATATTCCCGCTGAGGCTCGGCAATTTTTCCAGAACCGTGCCGGCCAGAGTGGGTATCTGAAGTCAAAGTTTAACAACAACGATAATATGATTGACTGGAGAGACCCCTTCTACCCGACATACCCGACACACCCATAGTAGCCTCCGTTGAGGTAATAGAGACGTGCTAGGTAATGTGAAATCCCTTCTCCGGTATAGAGTATGGCACGGTACTGTATAACAAGGTAAGCATAGCGTTTAATGGTTCCTCTAATCTAGGTAGTTGATATAATATTTTATGTTCCTGAATTAGCAATTATCAGAAGTGATAAGTGAGAGTAGAATATGACTTCTTTTTTTTTTTTTTTTTTTTTTTTTTTTTACGTACCTTTGCCTCTAGAAACCATATACTGTATCGTCGAGTCAGTTATTTCAGATAAGATATGCTTCGATGATATCTCCTTTTACTCAGGTCTCGGTTCATACCTGACCGCCTACACTGAGGATACTAGCAATCACCTTTGTCGCCGAGGGATAATGGGAATATATATCGATTGGATGATATGCATCGTCTACCTATCGTATAGCGCCCCTACCGCTTCTTGCCACGGTTTGCACTACCACCCTTACTTCCACCTTTCCCCTTTGCGTCTCCTCCACTCCCGCCAGCGCCTCCGCTAAGCATAACCCTTAGTTTCCCAACTGGCACAATATTGACGACCTCTTCAGGTTTGAGGGCCTTAAGAAGATCCACTTCGCGGGGCCACATCTTCTCCTTGTCCTCGCTCTTCTCGTCCACGACACCTTTCTTCGTAGAAGCTGCCTTCCACGCATCCAGGATTTCTTTTACGGCCTTTCCTTTTTTCTGCGTACCAGGTTGCATTTTGACCTTATATTTACAGCGGCCAAGCGCACTATATGGCGCGCACACGGCAGTCGCATCAAGGATCTCATCGCCGGGGAGCGGGGTTCCAACAAGCGCATCGAGAGGAGTCAGATTAGCCGCCTCGTTAGTGTCGAGAGTCTCGATTCCCTCTTCGAGCATCATTTTGCGGATTTCTTCGTGTTCAGCTGTTTCGCGTTGCTGACGTTGGTGCTGTGCTCGGCGCCGCTCAAGCGCAGCCGCTCGTTGAGCTTCGCGTTCGGCTTTTGCTTTCGCCTCGGCCTCGGCCTTCTGCTTTCCAGCTGCTGCGCCTATCAAAGCTTCAATCGCGGCGCGGTCTTCTTCATCTTGGTCCTTGTATTTAGCGGCCTTCTTAGCTTTGCCCTTTTGTCCTCGCTTAGGCTGTTGGCCTTTCTTTTGAGGCTGCGGCGTGGACTTGCCAGACGTTTCGGGAGGCGGACTATTCATCGTTGTCACAGGTGCAAAATCAGCTTCCGTTACTACCTCGTCCAGATCTTCCTGTTCATCACCAATCTCGTGGTCTTGAAGCTCTGCTGTATGAGTGGTATCAGGTACTTCGGAGATTGTCAAACTACTCATTCCTTGAAGAGGCGGACTTCCTTCAACCTGTTCCCGAGACTCTTGTTCATCGTCATTTCTGTCTGATGGTTGGAGTGGGTTTTCTCTCCTCTCGGAATCCTCCTGGATATCTATAGCGCTGTCTCCCGAGTCACTCTCATTATCATCATCATGATGTTCTACGCTCGACTCTTTCGCGATGTCGGATATAGCTTTGCTACTAGTAGCGTCTGAGCTTGGCTTGTTCGGTAGGGTTTCCGGGAGATCATAAAGACGGTGCTTAACATGTTTGGCCTTGCTTTCCTCGCTTATCCTAAACATCACCCCAAGACCCAGTATCAGTTGGGCGGGAGGTAAGAAATTCTTCTTTCCTCGTACCATAAAGCTACCAGTACCAAGGAATTCCCCAGTTGGCGCCGACTTTGATACTTGGTCCGCATTCACCCACCACGCACCCATACCAGCCTTTGAGTCCCAAGCAGACGAGGCACAAACTGCCAAAGACCCAGCTTGTGACAGAGTTGAAGGTGGTATAGGGGCATCAGGTGTGCTTGGACTATTTTTTATGATCACGCTTGGTGCGCCGTGGAGGTCTGCGTGCACATAGACGTCGCCCTTCTTCAAATACCGTCTATAGAGCATCTCGTTTTGCTGGGCATCCTTGCCACCGAGAACGAGATAACCATCGGACGAGATAAACCATATGAATTTCTCGAACCAGAGCTGCTTCCGAATAGGTTGCAAGACTGGCTTTTCCTGCTTCAATCCCTTCTTTAACTCCGCGGCAATTTTCTGCTTCGCATTCTTCAATGCAGTCTCTGATTGCAGTACTGTTTTCTGCTCCTTCACGGCAGCATTCTTTCTCTCTCCATAATATTCTCCTGCATTGGCGAAAGGAGAGATACCGAGATCAATATCAATTGTCAGTCGGGTTTCCTGAACCTTTCGCGCAGATGCCTCCGTGCCAGCGTAACCACTATCATCCGAACTGACCGAGTCGGTATCGGATGCCTCATAATCTTCTTCCTCCTCTTCTTCTTCCGCCTCACCAAGAAGTACAGTGATAGTATTTTCGTGTAGCTTGAGAGGAAGTGCAATGATAGAAGCTACAGGATTGCCCCGCTTACGTTCTCTGTCGATAAGCTTGCCAATATCTTCCCAGTCCATTCCTTGTTTTATGAGACCATTCACCGCATCTATAGCCTCCTTAACCCTCTCGACATTAGCTTCTATTGCACTGGCTTTCCGAACATTAAGTTGCTGAACTGCTTGAAGGCCCTCGATCCGTTTAGCATGATCGGCTTTAGTCGCATCCAGTTTACGCTTAGCGGCGGCTTCCTTCTCGTTCAACTTCGACTCTAGCTGTCGTCCCTCTACGGAAGAAAAGAACTCATCTACCATAACGTTGAAGTTTTCGAAAGTAAGCACTGTATAAGCAGGATCCTCTTCAAACTGGCGAGGCAAGAACGGGTGAAAATCCTCGTATAGCAGTGCACCTTTCCGCTGCTGGTCATCATCTGCATCTCCCGATGGTTTGTTATCAAGGCCCGGTCTCGTTTTAGCCAATATATAGCCTTTACAGGTGTCGGAACTAGTTACTCCATGAGCGACTTTGAGGGCTTCCCCAAGCGATTGTAGTAGGTCATCGAGGAGTCCTTCATTTTCCAATACCGTAGATGGCTGTATACCCGAATCGAACCCTGTGACTTTCATCGCGTGGTCGACTAATATCGGAGGTAGTTCCATGATGGTGGTAGCAAGCCCCCTTCTCAGCTCATCACCCGGCTTCCTCTTTATTTTCTTGCTCGCTGCAGCCGAAACAGCAGCCCTTTGCACAGTGGTCTGAAGCGCATCTCGTACACGCTCCTTTGTCAGTGCGGGAACTCCACCATAGTTCTGTCTGTTTTCTAGGGAATACGTAAGACCTGGGCGCTGCGGCTCCTGACCTTCTCCCTCGGGAACATGTCGTAACAGCGTCAGAATCTTGAGCTCCTTGTCTGTTAAGATGACGTTGCCTCCAGCAAAGAATTCCAGGTATAGTCTGTATTGGCCATCACTGAACTGGAATTCGATGATGCGATCAGTACCGATTTGCGAAACAGCGGTGACTCGTCGGGTTTTCAAGGCCTTGCGCAACTTCTGGACGAAAACGGAGGGAGCGGCGGCAGTTGTTCGCGCAAACTCGGTAAGATGGCATCGGAAGCCAGAATCTATAAGGAGTTGTTTCTTGACTTCGGGTTTCGCAAGTTTGAAGAGGAGAATCTTAGAAGATAGGTCATAGATGTTGGAGACCCGAAGTGATACGAGGCTTTTAGATAATTCGTGAGCGATGACCTAGAACGAGAGGAGGGGATGGCGGTTAGCGATGCTTAACTGAGGTTGAGAATGGAAATGTTGTAACCTAGGGGTTTACCTTGACGTCCAACGAGGAAAATCTTTGCTTCATCTTCCTTTTCCATGTACCTACCTGCAACCTGCAACAGGGTTGCCGATGCGATTCACTTGGATATGCCTGATTGCATAAATAATAGACTGTAGGATGACTGAAAACACACGCGGGGCAAAAAGACGAACGACGTATGTAAGAGCGGAACAGTTTTGGAGCAGTTTTAAATTAACCGTTAAGGCCTTACAGTTATTTCTTACTGTTATTTTTGGCCGTAGCCGAGCATTGCAAATAGTAGTTATACCGTAATATACGTATAAATTACTTTTCATAATCTGTATCACCCGCAGAAATGGCGGGGCTTCATAAATCCCGTCAATCAGTTATATATAATTTACGTCAACAATTTACGTCATTGGCCCTAACATTGATACATGTGTTAGGTTAGGTACCTCTGTGGGAGGTGATTACATATATAATTACAGGTACCTAGCTATGTATACTGAAAATTATTGGGCTTTGCTCCAGTAATTATCAACTTAACCTAATCAACATCATTCTACCCCCCAATATCAGTACCTATAGGCCTTATAACCAACTCAACTCAATCATCACCATGAAGATAGCAAGCTGTAGATCGACAAAATCGATATTGAAGTCATAATATTAACTAACACAATATATACTGCGAATCTTATATCACTGATATCACTCTAACGAAGCAGCAAGCCGTTACTTCACAGCCTTCACTCTTCTTCCTCTTCAAAGAGTTCAATCCCGTCCACAGCAACTTCGAATCCTAATAAAACCACCGTCAGTAAAGATCACAATAAGTTAGGCCTAGCTGAGAGATAACTTACCGTCAGAACCTGTTGCTCCGAACGTGATAGTGTTCACATCACCAGGCTTCAGAGTAAGCTGGACTGGAGTAGAAGTGTGATATCCCGCGCGAGAGTTTAGGCTCGAGATGTTGACGGCCGGCTCATCATTAACAAATATGTGAGCCTCGCCAGCTAGAGAAATGGTTTATTATTAGCTTCGATACCTCTTACACAAATTACAATATTGCTACTTACCTTCTGGGTTGGTGACTCGGTAGTGGAAAGAGAGCCATTGACGAGATCCAGTGCCGGTGACATTGTGGAAGGCCACTTCGCTTGAGTCGCCCACTATAAATATGATCAGTTCAGTTCTAGCATGTCTCGTCTGGGGTAGAATATAATACGACTTACCTCCGTGTACGGAACGCTTGCTTAGACACTCATTGCAATCTTTCACCACTTGTAACCGTCAGTCTCTGGATTTAGAAGTTGTGGTTTTGGGTACGTTACCTGTCCTGCCTGACAATACGGCGTGCTCGGCCTCATACCGCTTCAGGGTACTAGGGTAAGAAACCGCTCCAGTCTTAACATCGACTTTCCACATCGAATGGTAGTCAATCTGAACCGAGTGCGATCTACACAAAGCAAGACTAGAATTAGCCAATACAGCGTCTAGTTATCAGAGGCTTGTCGTTTTAGAATCACTTACCCGGCATTGATGTTCAGGGGTGCCCACACATAGTTTGAGCTTGCTCCCCCTTTCGAATCCCAAGCATCTCCCATGTAAATATAAGTGGTCTTTTGCGAGCCCTTAACCGTCAACTCGAACGTGTTCTGCGAGCCGTAGGTGTTCTGGTCCTGTGGAGCAATATCCGATCCTCCAGCCCAAGGGCCGTTAATCGAGTTTGACCAGAAGACTTTGTTGGGGTTGGAACGCCAGCCAGTCTTCCCCGAGACAATCAAGAAGTATACACCGTCGGCTTTCACTATACCTGGGGCTTCGTATGCTCCACTTCCTATTTAACTCTGTTTAGCAGTTATTACACTCTAGTATGAACCAAAGACCTACTCAGATCTGAAACTTTGTCGCCCAGCGCACCGTCCTTGTTGATGCGGTTAACCTGGACGATATTGTGGTCGGCGCTAGTTAGGAGGAACCATGTGTCTAATATGATATATCTGTTAGTTAAAGAACTCCCCTGTGTCTGATAAGCTTGCTTCACCTGCGTCTTCGTCGTAGAACATTCCAGTATCCGAATAGGAGTAGTCGTTTGGTGGGATATGAACCTTTGCTGACTGGCCATAACCCCCGACGAAGTTCGCCGACTTTAGAGAAAGAACATAACGATCTTGCTGGCCATACAACTGTCACCATTCGCCCAGTTAGTAGGTTTCTAATAGATAAGACCTCTTCTGAGCAAAATATCTCATACCCAAAATGAACCGTTCGGCTTTGCTATCTTTGGCCGCCACATTCCAGATACAGAGCTCGCCTGTTTCCCAAGGTTCTTCCAATTGATGAGATCAGTGGATGAATACAAGTTCGGCGTTTGGTCTTGAAGATATTGTTAGTGATCGACTAGTTTGGACATTATGAACTTGGAGGCCATTTACTGCTGGCTGCGTGACCGACCCAATAGAAGGTATCTCCACGCTTAACAACACCTCCTCCGTGAGCATCGATTTTGTTCCCATCGGTGTCATACCACACAGCACCCGGGGCAATCCACGATGCGCCCAGGGCACCGGTTGCCGTGTAGGCCCACAAGAGTGAAGATAGCTTCATATTTCGTCGTGGCTTGTCTAATTGGGTAACGACTCAGCTTGCACGTGCTACTACGTATATACTCTTCTAGTTACGCCGATCTTCGCTCTCCTATCTCGCATTATATACATCATCTACAGCATCTCCTACGCCCACCGGGTCTCGGTGTAAAGTTATGGCGAGCTTGATCGGATAATTAGTGGCTTCCACAATTTTTCCTTTTGTCGATGTCACCGTAGCGGAGGGATGATCGTTTCGGGACGCATTCCCTTTATAGAAGGCCAGACATCACAAAATCACCATCAAATCCAACACCCGGAATCAGATAGACTATAAACTATGTGTTATGACTTTTCTTTCTTGTATTTTATATATTAGCGTCGTCTATCGAATCCCGCTCCCTCCGGATACCAAGTACTCTCGAACGGGTGCATTCGTTACTCATTTCCAAGTAAATTCGAACACGGTTAAAATGTTGACCCTTACCAGCAATGTTTTAGCCTCATAATATCTAAGGTTGTTAATAGGTCAAAAATTATTACATATTCTTGTCCGGAGGGCGCGAGATTTAATGGACAGCGCTTATATAAAGTTGCTAGCTGCTAAGGTCGGTTAATATTAATTTCATAGTGTTCTGGAACGACCTGGTTTGACAGCGCCTATAGTTCCATCAAGCGTTTGATGAAACTTCTCACTATATTAAATGCAGGAACTAGGCTGAGGTGGGTTGGTCGACGATGTTTGGATAGCATACTAATCGCACCAATAAAGTTATTCAACGGAGACGAGAGAGCACACCATTCAAGGTTGCTATCACCAGCAGTATAATAGCTTTGCTAAGCGCTTTCTCTAGTCATGTTACTATGCCTTTAATAGCTAACTTTCTTTAAAGTCGACTTGATAGGTGGGTAGCCAAAGCTGTATACCTGCCTAGTACACGGGTCACCGAAGCATACGATATATACCCATCCGTTACCGAATTATAATCCGGGAACTTAAGCGGAGCATCTATGTATGTATGTATGTAGGTAGGTATGTATGTATTCTACGATTACCTGATAGTTGAAACGATATATACTTGCGTTATACTCAAAGTCGTACATGATTGAGATTGTATACTATTCTTTCTTCATTACAACTTATATCATATTGCTGAACGGGTCTATGCCAAAGATCTGTTGTTACCCAGACGAACCCTACTCAGACGCCTTAGGAATTGCTTAGCATTTTACTCTACGCTCAATGGTGCAAACAGTCAACGATGCCCAACTCAAACAATCCGATTTGATATCAAATCTATATCCACCATTGCGCATAAGATGATGGATACGTGTGGAGAATTGCTGCACCTCTCGCTACCGAAGCTAGACAGTACGAAGCATTCCGTCGGGTGGGTATACCGACAAACCCGTTGCGGAGTAGACGTCGAACTTCTACAAGAATCCTGATCTCGCCGTGTATATGTGGCAAGTCCACATACTATATTCACCGTCTTGCATCATAGAGGTCAGAAGGTGGCGTGTGCTTGACGTTCTACGGGGCGACGCGAATATGAAGTTCCAAGACATCTTTTCCCTAAGCGCTGCAGCATGCAGCTACGGGCCCGTAGCCAAAGGCGAGGGGGGGTCACCACAACTTCTAAACGGCACTTTGCAGATTGACACGACTGCCGCGTTTCATGGTCGAGCACGGGAAGCGAAAACTGCCTGAACCCGGCCTCCCGACCGACACTCTCGCACGCACCGTACGGTGGTCAAGCGGATACGGCGTCTCGGCACGTGGGGATAACCGTCGAAACCGGGTCGAACAACGCATACGGGGTATGGAGACAGACCCATAACCTGTTGACAATGAGCTCGCTACGGGCTGACCGCGTGGATAGACGGTCCGGCTCGTGCGCGAGCCAACGTGTATATCTGCAATACAGAGATCATAGTGTGGACGGGTATACTTGCATGTGGTAGGATGAGTTGTCGAGAAGCTCTATCACCATACGGTAGGTACAGCTCTACGAATTGAGCTGCAAAAGCGATACAATGTCTTATCGCGTGTCATCGAACGGGTGGGAAAAGAACAACGATGTCTATTTGAGAAGCTTCAGGTTTATCATGACACGGACTAATAGCTACTTGGCAAACGCTCGACGTTAGGATTTCTTACGCCGCAGCATTCGGGCTCGTCTTACGATAGCAGACTCAGCTCGCTTACCGGAATAGCTACTCGCAATGATTATACGTGGGCGTGCTCTGCTGGCGCCGGATGCTCGCTTATTCCAAGAGACAACATTCTTCAAAATCATTAGGGGTAGCCAAGCGTTTTCGAGATGGTTTGAGCGGTAAGGACATCATCTCGGAATAGCCTACCCTATCGTATCCTGACGTGTGAACTAGATCCAAATCCACAGCCATTGTCCTCTTTAAAGCTGTATCGTAGTTATTCGGGTCACATTGGCTGCTTCTGGTCACCGTCTTTGCATGTTGTCCATTAACCAACCCCTAAAAGCGAATTTACAATAGCTCCATAAACCACCAGGGTGCACTATCAAAGACCGTACTACGTAGAGCTGAAGAAGGGTCCATATTCAGTAGGCGCCTGCATGTCGTGATGATTCAGCCGTACTACATCATCACAAGTGAATTAGCATTACCGAGGCACTTACAATCCTATGCCAAAAGTTCTTATTTTTATCGTGACTTCAGCTGTCTAAAACCGTAGAGCTTATTAAGTGATTGGCGTCTCGACATATTGGCTACATGAAGCTGACCCAGGTATAATGTCCAAGCTTTGGGACGGGGTTGGCCTCGTAACTAACATTGCTTCCAAGCTTTTATCAGTGCTTTTTGCGGGATCTTCGGATACGGTAATTCGATAATGTTAAGATCTCGCGTATAATTAGCTATCTACTAGGTAGCTAGTCGCATCGATTGCGAAACAGATCTTCGAGCTCGGACATGTGACGAACGATAGATTCACGACTTGTGGTAGGACCGGTTGGCAACAGCTTCTCTCGAATCTCTCCAAATCAGGAAGCTAATGGCTCGTAAAAAAAATCCTGGCGTCTCCACTTTGATCCAGAAGGTAAGGATCTGTATTAAGTAGCGTGGTTTTAGTAACCGGTTGTCATAGCAACGAATTGGAGATTTGGCGATCAGGGGTAAATTGGACATCAGTAAGAAACGTGGACCGAACACTTCTCCCGGTATTTGAGACGTATGAGAGCGTGTTGATGGCTTGAAACATAGCAATTGACCGGACGATGCCAATCAATTGGTGACATCAAGACAATCAAGGAGGGTTTGAGTTGAATTTATCGAAAGATAACTCCAGTTGCACCAGATTTGAAGGTTAGACCCCACCCGACGTGAGTGAGATCTGACGCCCTGTGGGACTACATACATAGTATGGGACTATGTATGGGATTATGGGACTGTGGGACTGACAGTGTGCAACGGAAAAGCAAAGCTCACTTCAATGCTACTGCTCAGCCCGTCTGCATTAGGCGTGCATAAGTCCAGCTGAGTCGCACACCACAATCCACTGCATAACCCAATGAGCGGAACCCACGATATTACGCGTAATTGAAGATGCCTTGCTTTAATCTGCAAGTGTCAGCAAAGGTGGTTGGGAATCATATCATCCTCAGCCGTGATTCGTCCGTGCATATAAGACCGATTCAGCTATTGGCTCTATAAGTGGTTGGTTTCGTAGTGCCCAGCTTTTCGAAGATGAGAAAATGAAACGCTCTGCTAGCTTTTCTCGGGAGATACCAGCCTCTTCGATTTCCTACAGCGGCAGGCAATCAATAGCTGCTGCGTTACCCAGTCTGAAGTTCAGACTCTGAACTGTAAACTTCTTACGGTACGTGTAATATGTGTGATATGTGCTGCAATGGTGAGCGGTGAAATCGTATTATTATGCAAATATAACACTGATTGAGGTTGATACATATGGGAGTTCCATGGGCGATACGCACGCTCAATGCTACATGTATGTAATAGTGACCGTAAGTCCTCAATCTCCGTCTCTCTATTTGCTCGGTTCAAATCGATAGATGTCACAACCGAGGAAGGCTGGCGACTGGCCTCTTTGTTTTTGTTTTGGTACCTACTACATACATAGTAGGTACATATGTATGTATGTAGGCTATCAAAGCTAAGAGGAGGCTGGACCGGCTAGGGGTATTTGTTGGTTCGATCTGATCATCACCGGTGGCCTAGTGACCCGGTGGCCCAATATGGATAGGCCATTGGGTGGACTTCCCCGGCAAACGGTGAAAAGCGAAACTACGGGCGAACCAGGGAGTCAAGGGAGGAGGTTGAACGGGGGGCCAGAAATGGCTGGAAACAAGGAGACAGTAGGAAACTGGTAAAGGAAGACAGACAGTGCAAGAGCGAACTTGGTCGTAACTTACTGTCCCCGTGCGAAAACCCGTCTCAATTTCCCTGTCTTCTGTAATATCCCCTAGTCCCCAGCCGCTTAACTTGTTTTGGGGTAGGATAAACACACCAGACCCATGATGACCCACTCAAGTAAACAAGCTCCTTCCCACTCAACCCCTGTAGAAGCTCCGGGCAACCTGCGAACACGACCTGCCACGCCAGTGCTTCCTTCCCTCCCACAACAACCCGCAGTAACCCACAGTGACCCCCCCAGTACAGTACAATAACATCGGTACTGCCCATCTTTCTCCCTGCAGCCTCTCCTATTTCTTTCCTTCCAATAAACTGTTCTGACACTTCACCTCCTTTTCTTCTAACCATCAAACCCAAACATCTCTTTCACAACCCAATACAGCCAATCTTTCCCCGCTCTTCCAGCCTGAACGAGAGAATCGAGTACAGAAGCGAGCAATTTCCGCCTGCTTCTCCTCCCTTCTTTTCTTTCAGTATAGTAGAAAGAAGAGCAAGAGGAATCTTCTTGTCTTCCTTTCGCCCTTAGTCGAAAGGTTGTCGAGGAGAGGACTCTCGCGCCGATAAGGTCGCCAACCTGGACTTTGAAGCCCGCGTACCGGTCCCCTTTAGTATCTTCCCTCGGACATACAAGGAGACTGAGGTAGAGACCACCACCCACACTCACGAAGAGATTCAGATCGATCTCCCCGCAAAAGCAGAGAAAGCCGGACGGGAAGGTCAATACTCTTCTATCTCTGCTTCAGCTCAGCTACCTCCGCGTCAGGAGCCACACTTCAGCGAAGAAGAGGTCCGCATCACACGTGAAGAAGAACGTTACCGCCGTCCCGGTGCCCACCGTGAGCATTACGAGGAGCACAGGTCAGTCTACCATATTTTCTTGATTCTTAGAGCCCTTCATTTCGTAAAAAGAGCTTGGATTTCAATAAATTACGCAACTGGCTCCATTATCAGAGCCCGAGCTTCTGGTCTGTGTCAATTCCGGCCCGCAACGGACTCAATTGAACTAAATTGGCCAAGATGGAGCCATGGGGCCAGTGCATTGTTCATTTTCTGGGATCCCTGTCGAGTGGCTGGGACTTGGTCAATCCCCCGTTGGCTAAGTAACTTGTAAAAATATCTTCAACTGACAACAAACCTCTTCCGATAGACCTCACACTTCTCACTCTGAACACCATTTCAAGCCCAAGCCCTCTCGCCCTTCCTCCTCTTTCACTTACGCAGAGACTTCAATTGAGGTCGACCGCCACAATCCCCACCTTAGTTCCATTGACCGCATCGAACGTGAGTATCGCGCTCGAGCTCAGCCATCCGTCTATAAAGACAACATCAGCGTAGCCGCCAGTACTGTCGACCCTCCCAGGCCAGTCTCTCACTTCGCTAGCGAGCATACTCACACCCACGTCTCTGAGTCTACTATCGACCCTCCCAAGCCTATCCCCAGCTTCACCGAAGAAATCCGCATCAGCGAATCAACTGTTGATCCCCCCAAGGCCGGTTCATCCTACCACAGGGACGCAGAAATTGCCGAGGAAACCGTAGAGTATCCTCGACAGCCTCCTAGCCCAAGCTCTAAGAAGAGTAGAATGGGATATTACGACTCAACCGGTTAGTTCAAGTGCTAGCCTGCTATCGTTGTAGACCAAATTGCTAACTTGCGCAGGACACCACCACTCACTCCGTGAAGGACTGCACAAAATGGCTGACCGTGTCTTCCACCCCGAGGGCGAGCGTGTCGACATCGTCCGCGACTCTCGTACCTCCGGCTCTAAGTCCAACGGAGCTCCTTCCATTCCTAACACTGTTACCATCCCCTGCCACCATGTCCGCATGGGTGATATCTTGATCCTTCAGGGTCGCCCCTGCCAGGTCATCCGTATCTCGACCTCGTCGGCTACTGGCCAGCACCGTTACCTTGGTGTCGACCTCTTCACCAAGCAGCTACACGAAGAGTCTTCTTTCGTCTCCAACCCTGCTCCCAGCGTTGTTGTCCAGACCATGCTTGGTCCCGTCTTCAAGCAATACCGTGTCCTCGACATCCAAGATGGTTCCGTCGTCGCCATGACCGAGACTGGTGATGTCAAGACCGGTGTCCCCGTCATTGACCAGTCCAACCTGTGGCAGCGCCTTACCCAGGCCTTCAACGCCGGCCACGGCAGTGTCCGCGTTCTAGTGCTGAACGATGGTGGCCGTGAGCTTGTCGTTGACATGAAGGTCATCCACGCTTCCAGCTTGTAAAGATATTTTAGGGTGTGGGGATCAACTGTGGTCAATTTAATGTCATCATAAAAGGGGAGTTTTCTTATGCTGATGGTTTATGATGGAGTCGCGGTTGATCTCAAAAGATTGCTTCTCAGATCTTTCGCGCGTAATTATGTATGGATTGGAAAAAGGACGTTGCGGATTTTGGCATATCAGTTGATACATAGTTCTGTATATGGATGGTAATACAATGTCAAGTCTTTAACGTACATACCTGATTGTTGTCTTTGCTTGCTTGTGTGTATTTCGTGCCTATCATGAGGGTCGCTTATCTTTACCTAAAAGGTGTGATGGTCATCAAGGTGTTTGGTGTTATGCATCTAATGCAATCCTATCTAAGGTAAGGTTCAACCGAGGTCACCGGATTGGAACCAGTCTCCTTTGTACCAATCAGAGTACAGGCTTCTGCTTATCAAGCACGTAATATCATAAGACGCAATCAGAAACAGGAAGGTCCTCTTGATCCTTTTGTTGAGATAACCTTAGGTAGCAATCTATACCTACATGTAGGGCGCTATTTCTAATACATTACCCTACATAGGTACTTCATATTCTAACTGTACTAATAGGTATACAACCTACATATTATAGGATCGTGAATAACATATCAAAAATCTATCTAAGCCCCCAATCTACTAAGAAAATATTGAAGATAGGACCTCCGAATCGAGCTCGTACTCGCTTTAGTTATCGCAACTACTATGGGTGCGCAGCAGTCTAAGAGCTCGCCTGAGGTGATGGCAGCCGTCGCACATGAAAAAGCCATATTAGAACGCCTACAGGCGCTTAGCTCAGAGGACGGCTTTGTCCATATTGACAAGGAGAAGGGAGCACTCTTCAATGGCGGCATATCTAGACAGCCGGAAAAGCTGGCTATTGAACTGACGCAGAATTGGCAGTCTAAGGTGCTTGCAGATCCCAAGAACAGGTTTGTAGCCTTGTACCTAATTCTTATACCTAATTCTTAGGAATAATCACCAGTGGCATTGATGCTCAGAGCTGATGGTGTCTTGTCTCTCATGATTAGATTAGCTCTCTCGGCCTTCAGCTCTGCGAACCCGCGAGATGTTCTGGCTTCTCGAGCGACTAAGATTACGGACCAGCATGTGTTCAATATTCGTATCCCGTTCGAGGGAGCTCCTATCACAAACCAGCGATCCTCGGGAAGATGCTGGCTATTTGCCAGTACTAATATATTCCGGATCGCTATCATGAAGAAGTACAACTTAGACTCCTTCGAGCTGTCACAGGCCTATCTATTTTTCTGGGACAAGCTTGAAAAGTCTAACTTCTTCCTTGAGAATATCATCGAAACTGCTGACCAGCCACTGGATGAGAGACTGGTTCAAAGACTGCTTGCTGACCCTATCAGCGATGGTGGTCAGTGGGATATGGTTTACAACCTAGTTGAAAAGTATGGTCTTATACCCCAGACTTTGTATCCTGACAGCTGGAATGCTATGGCAAGCAGCACTATCAACTCTATCGTCATCGCTAAGCTACGCGAGTATGCTGTTATCCTGCGCGATTTGGTCAAAAGCTCGGCGACAACTGCCGCGAGTCTGTCGGCTATCAAGGACAAGATGCTACGAGAGGTTCACCTCATCCTGACGTTGACCTTGGGACCACCACCTAGTACTTCCGAGGAGTTCGAATGGAATTTCCTAGATAAGGAAGGGAGAGCGCGGTCGGTAGTTTCGACGCCGTACAGGTTTGCCAAGGACATCTCGTCGCACGAGTTCCGCATTACCAGCTCTAGTATCTCTAGCATGGTCTCCCTAGTTCACGACCCGCGCCACGAGCCTCTAAGCCTGATGACCGTCGACCGTCTGGGCAATATCGTAGGCGGTAGGGGAATCACGTACATCAACGTTGATATCGAGACCTTGAAGCAGGCATGCATATCCATGCTACGAGCCGGACTGCCCGTCTTTTTCGGGTCCGACGTGGGCAAGTACAGCGAGCGGGGTAGCGGCATTATGGATCTAGACCTTTTTGATTACGAGCTTGGCTTTAATGTCAACCTCTATGGAAAGCTGGACAAAGCGGCTCGCCTCCGCGTCGGCGAGTCCGCCATGACCCACGCCATGGTGCTGACGGCGGTCCACGTCGACGGCGACGGCCGGCCCGTCCGCTGGAAGGTGCAGAATAGCTGGGGCACGGACGTCGGGTCTAAGGGCTGGTTCGTGATGAGCGACCGATGGATGGACGAGTTTGTATACCAGGCTGTGGTTGACCCGAAGTTCCTCGCTAGAAAGGTTAGAGACGTGCTAACTAAGGAGCCGATTGTACTGCCCCTATGGGATCCTATGGGGAGCTTGGCTTAAATGAAATCTTAAGGAGGGCGATTGGAATTTAGCCTACGGTTATGATCACGGTAATGATAACATGTATGAGAATTTTGGTCTACTATCGGGAATGTGTTCGGGCCGACCACTTATATCTCATTTATTGTTGGGATAACTTGGCTAATGGCTTTCGTGGGACTATGCTTTACGGGAATTTTAGCTTTAATCATGAACTTGCGAATACTGCCTTGTATGTCAATGTCTACCCCTAACTGTATAGCCGGCTTGCTTGAAGCGGCGAGTTCCGGTTAATAGTGATTTCCGCGCTCTCTACATATCTCGAAGGACAAACCCTACGTAGCCGAGAATCGGTGAGTTTACTTATTGCTACGAACCCGTGTGACTTGCGGCCTAGCAAAACCTCGTAATGTAGCGAGCCTGCATGTGGTTTATATCTGGGCTCTGTCTATTGACTTATATACGGTATTCTTGCCCCTTTACTGGTTTATAAGAATAGTAGGCGCTGGTATATGCAAGTAGGTTAACATGGAATAGAAGTTTCTTGAGCCTTCATAACCTGATATGTGGGCAGCTGGACCCATTGCTTTTTCCACATTTTTCTTTTTCATTCCCGTAAGCCGCCAGGCTGGTTTCTAGGCGGCGTGGACTAAACCACTTGTATGTCTAGCTTTCCTATCCTAGGGTCCACGTACCGTATGATACCTTCCGGGCGATGGCGCATACGAGAGGGAGGGATGGGATTGATCTCGACTGGCTTAGTGGAGTCGGACGAGATTGATGTCGTAAGGACATGAAGTAAAAGTTGCGGTACGGGGACCACTCGCTAAAGGTTGGACTAGCATCGAGAGTCAGGGTCAGAAAAGGGAAATAGTAGGTAGGCTGAAGGTGCAAGGCGTTATTTTGGTTGATGGGTCGGCTTGGTGGCGCAATACCTGGAGAAGGCATTGTCGGCATGGGAAGACTGCGTGTGCTAGGATGTTGACAACGGAACCGATCGAATTAGAATGAGATCTTACGGGAACGAAATCGATGCTATAATTCTCTTTGTTTACATGGGCTGATAGAGGCAACGTGGATGTTAGGACTCGTCCCGATGCGCTGAGTTGTCTCTCTCCTTTCCTCCTTTTCTTCTCTGAGTCGGAACATCGATATTCTCGCGATCCACTTGGGATAAACCGTTGTGCATCCGGTTCCACCCAACCGCTCTTCAGTAATATGTATCGAAGAGATTCCCGGCAACGCCCCAGCAGTGGGCGGAGGTGGCCTTTTGATATTAGGGGTCCACGTTTTGGAACACTACTTTGAGATGGAGCTCTCGTGCAGCCTCATGCACGTAGGGTCCCTCGATCTGGATGTTTTGGCATTTGCCATTGCGCAAGCCATCATCTATTTGCGTTGCTAGCGTGTTCATCTCACGGGTGTAACGCCGCACATATGAGTAGCTTCCGTCATACCGTCATACCACATCATCAACAAACATAAGCATATACGAAAGAGAGATGCAGCTGTGTCGGACTCGGTTCGGTTCGTCCTTCTCCTTTTCGTCCCCCCCCCCCTCCACGCCCGACGGGCTTCAGTATCGGGGGCTACTGGACGCTGGCCGGGCGGCGGTACCAGGGGATCGACTGATCTGAGCATATCGGTGATTATCTAGAGCTGTGCGTGTGGCAGCCACTTCGCATGCCATGTGTCAGCGGCGTCCCGCGATCTGCCCATGGGGGTAAAGGATAGGGTTCCACTACCTACATAGATGGGAGATGAGGCTACCGGACGCTTCGCCAAAGTGTGTTATGACATCGGAAACATGAAATTTGATATGAAAGATGACGAGACGTCGTCGTAACACGGCGTGGGAATAGAGACGAATAGATGATGCATGCTCGTTCATTTACTAAATCTATTAGCTAGAGCTATAGTAAGCTCGGGAATTATGGTAGCCTGGCCACATTCCCTTAGCCATGCTTTTTGCTCAGTGGTTAATCTTGGGAGCCTCGTCGAAAAACGCCTTGGCTATCTGAAACCGTCGGTTTGCCTTTCTCTTGACCCAACGTGGTAATATGGTAAATACCTAGGCAGTCATGACGTTCGACTAGGACTGATGATCTGGCATTTGTGTTACCCATCGTCGAAGATCATAGGATTTTAAGCTGTAAGTACAATTTTTAGCTAGTTGACCGCTTGAGAAATATTCTAGAAAACTCGAGGACTAATCGGAGAATAGGTAGTGCAACATTGGTGAATCAAACACGACCGCTGAGTTGTCCGACCATGATGGACAAGCGGCTAGAACAAGACTCGACGGTCTTTTATCCAATGCCGTACGAAGGCGCCTGTTGTTTATTTTTGCCTGTTTGAGGTTGTATTAGGGGGAAAGCGAGCGGTGAAGTTCAGGGCAAGTCTTCGGACTGCGGAACCAGGTGTTGAAAGTACAACTTCTTGCTGACCTTGGATACGGCCGTATCTCACGATACCTGCATCCAATAGCACCCGCTATCATATGACGTCCATCCCCGTTGGATTGTTGGTAGAGCTTGGTGCCCGGCAGGTAAGGCTTAGCCTCCAGGCGTTTGATTTTGTTGGTTGGTTCTACTCGTATCAAAATCAAGGTCTATTTCGAGGCCTCAAGTGGGCTGAGGAAGCGGGAAGCTTAGGTTAACCTGGGTACACGGCGCCTAAACCGACTACGCGCCTGTACAGACCATCTACCATGTGTGTTCAACCCGCAAGGGTGACTAACACGCGGCCCCAAGAGTTTAAAGGGTCACATTTGAACATCTATATTCTATCGTCGGGCATAACTACCTGATAGCCATGGATCTGTCAGCTCCTTGGCCTGGCTAGTCAGGATATGTCGTGAAAACTGATTCCTCATGCTAACGTTAGTTATGTATGATATGCTTTGTACGTATATCGAATGTGCTATTTCCGCCCAACCTAGACCAGGAACCCCAGATTAATGAGGAGCCGGGCCCTAGGTATCATCGACATCAGTCATCACCCCCAGAGTCGGCTGTCGACGGAGCTTTTGCTACGGCGTATCTTCTCAATATCTCCTTATTTCGTATGGGTACCTAGGTGGTAAAGGTATATATGGTGCGTACGAATGTTAGGGATGACGGATGATGGTAAACTTCACTAAATAAAGCGGCTATAATATTCGTGCCTCTGAATCTTCCATCCCTTAACTACCTATGGAAACGGGGTAGTCTCCATCCTCAACTCAAACCATTATATCCATTACTAGATTAGGTAACTCTAAGTAGGGAAACTGTAGGAGGGCAATTTGAAACGGGCTCTACGTAACGTGCCTTGGCTTATGAATGGCATATGATTCGAGAAGCGCGATATATGTATGTAATGCTAAATGCCGCGAGGGGTCCCGAGGAGTTGTCAAGCATCGCATCCCTTGATACTATAGCAGCCCAATCATACAGGGGAAGTTCAATGATTCGCCACCTGGGCGGCTTTCTTTCTACTCTCACCACCGTAGACCGCAAGCCGTCATTCAATACCTAAGGTAAATGCATATGCACGTAGTCCTGTTAATATTAACCGTTAATCGCGAGTTGGGCAACACGACATTCGACTAACCTAGGTACCTAGGGATAACTGTCCAGCTGAAGTGATTGAATATGCATAGGCAGCCTTCTGTGTTTCGAGAATTCCGCGCCACTAAGCGCGTGTCTACCATGTACATGAGACGAGGCGAGACGCCGGATCCAAAAGATCGGGCCGGGCCACGAGGTACGAGGTACGAGGCACGAGGGTTAGAATCTGAGTGACTTTTCCTGGCCAATTCAAAGTAACAATCGTGACTCAAAGAAGATATCGCAGCCAGAGAGGAGGGACCATTGGGTTCCAATCGAGTTAGCGTTGAAGCCCGAATCACCAAAATACGCACCAATGAGCGTTCGGAACCAGACCTCACCATTCCCAACAAGCTCAAGAGGGCGGATGAGATATGCTCTGTAAGGTGAAGACGACAAAAAAGGAGAAAGAGGTTTTGGCTATTGGTTATGCTATTATTGTTGCTATGGCGAGAGAGTGTGATTAATGATGAAAGTTGCAGCCGACAGAATAATAGGCAGTCCCCAAGCCTCGGAAGAATATGTGCTGGAGACACCTTTACGTGTTGCTTTAAGGTGACTGTTAGAGGGAACGAGCCTATTCGTCGTATGTAATTATCAACAACATTCATTGGCAGGTTACCAAATTGGAACTATGGTTGGTAGATTCCGAAAAGATGAAGAGACAAAAACATTCCATATTTACCTATCAACAGAATAGAAGTTGAAATATTCGAAACTTAACCAACCTAGGGATGTCTACGTAGAGAGCTCAACAAAATAAATATATGAAAAGGATACGGCCAACATTCGAGTTTCCAATATTAGAACCGACCAACACTCACTACTAACACTTATTAGTCTATAATAAATAGATTCAGGAACCATTGAACACTTACACGCCAGTTCTGGTACCTACATAGATTGCTTACCTACTTGATAGTCACATTCCCATTCCCATCCCCATTCCCACTCCCACTCCCACTCCCACTTACATACTGCATACTACATACTACACACACATAGTACGCTGGAATTTGGAAGCATTTCTAATCCATCCCCACGACATTGCGACTGTACATACAGTCGATCCTACCTGCGACGGACATAATAGCGGCGTAATTTCTCGGGTCGCTGATCTTGATTCAGGTGTTATTTGGTTCGTGTTCCTGGAGGATAACGATCTAGGAAGGAGAAGGAGAAAGAGCACACACTAACACACAATGCGAAATACCTAGGTCAATTTACCTTGTCCCGTTCCAAGCCTTTTTAGGCAACATTTGATCCCTCCATAAGCCCTTGAAGCCCTTGAAGCCCTTGAAGCCCTTGAACGGGGATCCTCCCAGTCTTCCGGTTCAGCGTAACCAGCCCTCGCTCGGCTGGGTACCTGTCCGTCGCTTGTCTTTTTTAGCTCGGCCTGGGTCGCCCAAGTCTTGCTACATATGTATTAACGCAACGCGGTTTGATTCTATTTTGCGAAGCGGGACGTCATCGCCGAGCATTCTCCATCCTATTCGCTAAGCGGGCACATCCTCCACCACACCATCGTCATTTGTTACTATCTATCATATTTCACCTAGAGCGACGTTGCTTTTGCTCTATTGCCTATCCGTCTTGGTCTAGCCTTCTTAGCCTTCTCAGCTTTCTTAGCTTCTTGGGCATTCTCTCTTAACTTGACCGGGAAACGGGGTTCTTGTCATCAGACCAGTTGACGTCGTCTCGACAAGAAAATTCTCTCTCTCCAAAAGAGAAACCAATAGCAGGACGTGAAGGACGGTTTCGAAATTCTACCGTGTTTCTTCTCACTTCGAACCATACGACTACTCAATCAAATCACGCCCCACTCCCTCCCCTTGCTTCAATGCATGGCAAAACCACACTTACATACCTAACACATACATGATCTGACCTTAACTGACATCTTAACCTAAGAGTTCACCTAGCTGCATAGCTGCATGAAGGTGAAATCCACCAGCTAGGTTAGAGAATAGTTGGTTAGTTACACGCTTCCCGCCAGTCGTTTCGTTTATTCCCATACAGAGCCTCAAGACTATCATTGCTATTCCCACCGACGGATACTTTATTCTATATAGAAGCATCCATTGCTCGGTTCGCTGCCGGAGCGAGGGGGGATAAGTAGGGGTCGCACATATCCGACGGACGTTCATTATATAGTTGAGAGATTTAAGTCCGTGATTGCGAGGCACACAAGGACGACACCCCGCTCTACTACATACTATTACATACTACCTACTACTACCTACTGCTACCTACTGCTACCTACTGCGACTACGACAGGATATTTGGCAGTAAAAACCGCTTATTATTGGCTATATTACCTACATTACCAATTCGACTTGGAGGGTAGAGGACGGATCCTCTTCAGGCAAATACAATAAGCCGATAAAGCGCACAGTCCCACAACCATCACCGCACGCCTGGTTGATCTCTTCGGCCGATTCCTCTAGTACATTCTTGCATTTTTGGTCGGGGATCACTTGATCCATCTGATCTGGAACAACTTGGACTATTTGCCTCTTCCCGGCTGAAGAGCTAGCGAAAGTTCGTAAGAGTGTGCGACGCCCGGCAAGAATTGTTAGAAAAGGGGAATAAGAGAGAGAGAGAGACCAGGGAGATCTGTACATACCGTCTGTACCGTCTGTACCGTCTGTACTGTACATACCTTGTGGCTCGTGGCTGTCTCAAGGGTCCCCATCTTCTTAGTGGCCCAATTTCACCGCCGGTTCCCTGTTCTGCAGCCCAACCCGACGACACAACCTCGTAACGATACAACCCCTCCAACCCTCCAGCCCTTCCATGTTCTATGGCTTCTACCCCGCGGTAGGACCCTTATCGTCGCCAATTTCTTTACCAGGATATTCGATATTTGTTCCTTGGTTAGGAGGTATGTATATGCAACTCCATGTCCTCTATCGGCCTCTCGTTCTCCGTACCTTGACTGTCGTCCTCATTAAAAAAAATTTCACTATATTCTCCGAGAGCATTTGAAATTCTTAACAGGCTTACTTTGCTCACGTATTTGTCTGTTCCAGGTAGACCCATTCTTTTTTTCTCTCTATGACCTGACAAAAACCAAAAACGTACGGAAGAGAAGGGCACAAGACTCCTTTCGCCCCTAAAATTGGAAAATCTTCTATGTACTCACGAAAACCTGGTCATTTCACCAGACCTAATAATATAAGCCGGACATAATTACGTCCGTCCCACCCTGACTTTGCGGAATTTCCAGCTTTTCTAAAATTTGCTTTATCCTCTTTTCTGACTCACACCCAAAAAAGACACCTACCAACCTACCAACCTACCAACTTACCTTAACCTACCAACCCTTAACCATTAACTATTAACTAAGAAGACGAGTTTGGTTACATCGTCATCGTCATCGTCATCGTCATCGTTGTTGACTAGCAGAAGACTGCGCTGCGTCGTATAATATTCTGAATAAGCTAGTCGACAAGATGGCTGAGCCACGATACCGTTATTCGGGTCGTAGGTCGCCTCAGTTTAACCCCGCGCGAGCATCGATGCCCGTGAGCATTGGGTATAACCCTCATTACAGCGGGGATCTTCATACGGTTCAGACGGCTCGTTATGATGCCGCTGTTCCAAGAAGAGCGACTGATCATAAAGCGCCTTCGAATCCCACTGCTACTATCACCACCTACAACGTTACTAAAGAGCCTGGCGCTGCTACTGCTGCTGCTACCGTCGCGGCGCAACGAAGCTCTAATTCCAATACATCCCGTCGTCGCTCGTCAACGGTAGATACCAATCCTGTGAAGCCTATCATAGTCACCACCAATCACGCCAGTCGACCTCACGGTACCGCTTCTCATACGTCGTCTGCCGCGCGCACAACCAGCCCGTCGCGCGATCCTTACCGGTCAAGCGATGAAACCTACTATACGCAACCGGCCTCTTCAATACGTTCTCGAAGCCAGGCCCGATATGGCCACGGTTATACCCAAAGCGCAACCTTGAGCAATGAAGAATTCTCTCGGTTGAGGGAGCGAGTCGGCGACGACAGACTTCGACCACCAACGCATGTCGCAACTGATTATTACCGCTCTTCGCTTCCTCATGCCAACTATACGGCTCCTTCCTACGACCTTAACAACACGGCAGTTGTCGATTATGATAACGAAGGCTATGAGTATACAAAACCTAGCGATTTGGCCAGGTACGATTTAGATCATGATCGCCAGCTAGCGCATAGAAGTCGAAAGGAGAGCCTTGATCGTTCTTACCACCGCCCTACCGTGAATGTCGTGAGTAATGATCTGGGCCGTTACGATACTCGCGGTCGCGGACCACCTCCTGCATCCGGCGCACTCGACCGTTACAACAGAACTACAGCCACAGGTATTTATGATCGTCCTACCGTCACTATGCCTGCTTTACCACCACCGGTACCTGCTGCTCCGCCGGTTGATCCCCTACGCCGGATTGAAGCGCCGAGAGACCCGTCGCCAGACCGCAAGGCAGCTCGACCGCGCCCAGTTTCTTTATATCAAGATACGCCAGCGCGCATGTCGCATCCGGATGAACTTTATCGCTCCCACGATGACGAGCGCGTGCACCGTCGCTCAGATCGCAAGGACGGATACCGCGATGACGATGTCCCCGCTCGTGGATTTGGGATTCGCACGAACACGCTGGAACCAGAGCGCTCGGATCGTCCGGCAAGGTCAGTTGATCGGCGCGACTACGATGATCGACGTCAGCGACGAGACGTAGCAGAGCGCGAGCCTCGACGCCGCTCTGATGAGTCGATCGACTACACTCGGAGTCATGATTCCCGGAAGCCTGCCGAGGACACCGTAAGCCGAACCAACTCAGTTCGGGACCAAAGAGATAGCGCCACCCAGAAGAACGGTGTAGGCGGTCGGACTCGTGACAAAGTCGTCGCCGGATTAGGTGTTGCTGCTGCGGCGGCGGTGGGTCTTGCACCCAGAGATACTACTACTAAGGATGACGATCGGAAGGTTTCTCCACGACGACGGGACCCGGATGAAGATAAAGACGCCGGAAGCTCTCGCACCGCGGATAAGTATAAGCCCAAAGAGAAGGATATAGAACGAAAAGCATCCATTCGAGAAGAACCAGTCGCTGTAGACTCGCGACGGGAATCCCGGAGAGAGCAGACGGACTCGACATCAGGTTCTAGGGAGCGCGAACTCGAAAGGGAACGTGTCCGTGAGCGAGCTTATGAGCGCGAACGGGAGAGGGAACGAGACCAACGGGAATTTGAGAAGGAACGGGAGCGGGAGCGAGAACGAGAGAAAGAAGCACTTCAGCGAGAACGTGAAATAGAACGAGAGGCTGAACGTGAACGCGAGCGCAGCGGCCGGGATGACAAAACCAGAGTCAACGGATCCGCCGCGGCAGACTCGAAAGACGACTCGTTAAATCCTGACGACTCTACACCAGCACCGCGAAGGCGGCGTCGTAACTCTTCGACCTTTGATCCTACAGACACAATTGATTTGCTGGATGTAAAAGCGGAACTGGCCGCAAAAGAGGACCAGGACAAGACAAAGGAGAAGCCAGCCACCAAGGAGGCAGTATCGGAAAAGGAGACGACTCGTTCTGTTTCTGTGGAGCGTATGTCGACCACCTCGCGTGAGGAATCTCGCGGCCGTGATGCCGCCATTGCAGAGAAGGAGAAGCAAGTCCGAGTTGTCTCGCCTCCACGAGAGAAGTCTGATCAGAAGCCTATCAAGGGCATCCTAAAGCCGCCAAGCGCAAAGTTCCCCGAGGATCAAAACCCCATCCGAGAAGGCGTCGCGCCACACAAGGATGACAAGACGAAGAAGGGTGTCCCACCGGGTGCACGGTGGACCAAGATCAACAGGAAACTGATCAACCCCGCCGCCCTGGAGAATGGCAAGGAGCGCTTCGAAGTCCGCGACGACTTCGTCATCGTTCTACGGGTGTTAACCAAGGAGGACATCCAGAAATACGCCAACGACACGGCCAAAATTCGAGGTAGGTTCAAGTCAAGGCAGTTATAAATAAGCCTAACTATCCCATTTCTATTCTATTCCGGTCGAAACACCTTACTAACGAGCGAGCAGCGGAGAAGAGAAGAGAATACGAGAAGCAGTTTGGCCAGGAGCGCAACTACGAGTCTCACCGCGAGGACCGCGACTACTCGGATGACGAGAGGCGTATTCACCACAACCCTCGCGATCACAAGACCGACCACGACTATAGAAAGTACCGTGACCGGGATGACGACAGAGAGCGTCCTCGCCGCGCACACAGGCAAGGTTCGGACTCCGAGGACGACGCCCGGGGCCGTCGGGCAATCGAATACGACGTCAGCAGCAACACCAGCCACGATACCCGCCCCCACCGCCCTCACCGGGACTACGACTCCGTCTCTACCAAGGCAAGCGACAGGCGTTAGTTAAGCCAAGCTAGCCTACCCTTTCCCGCGACTACTATATAAAATATGTACATGATACATACCTAACATACGCTATTTACTCGTTCCATGTATACATCACCGACGAGGAACTCTTCTCATCTTCCGAGATATATAGACTCGAGCACGTCAGGGGCAAACATATATATGTATGTGTGTATGGAAGAGAAGGAGACATGACACGATACGATACCTGTACAGAAAGATGTGCGGGGAGGATGAAGGGGTTTTTTTTTTTTTTTTTTTTTTCCCTTTGCTATCTCACGTATATACGAATGAAACGATATGACTTACATGTATGCGGGTTGACGAGCAAGCGTGTACGGAGCAAGGTGCAAGATAAGGGAAGGAATGAGGATATTTTGGGTTTCTAGATTATCACACCTATGTATAGTCCGTCGTTTGTGACTCTTTTCTTTTCCTTTCTTTTCTTCTCTGTCTCTCTGATGACCTTTCCCTTTGTCACCACTACAATTGTCACTGCCAAAAAAGTCAGATACCCGCAGACGAGGGAGGGGGAGCTGAGTTGGATGTGAAAGGAAGGTCTTAGTTAGATATACCCCGTAGATTTTTTTTTTTCGTGTTTTTATTTATATATGATACGAGTTATGTAAATGAAAGCTACATATGTCATGTATTTGACAGGTTCTCAAGTACAGCGAATGCAAAGTCGAAAAGTAAGAGTAAAATGACTGGTAGAGAGAACGGGATGTGAGTTATGTACATACGGTATGAGTCTTATGAGCTGAGAAGGAGTTGTATTCTTTGCAAGTCTTAGATTTTGATTTATGGTTTGTTATATCACCCCTCATGTTACCATATGTACACCTGCCACTAAGCTTATTAGTTTACTCGTACGTGCGAGACGTTAGGTACTTATCCGTACCCTCTTGTCGTCATCTCACTGCGGCACCGGCCCGTCCGGGCAGGTAACGCAGGTAACGCAGGTAGGTATCCGCGCCATGTCTTTTTATCTTTCAATAAGAAAGGACTTAATGTAATACAATACCGTACTTAGGGGTAAATACTATCTATAGAAGGCTGATAGGTTTTCCCTTTCTAAATATGTGAGTTGGCTAGGCTTAGGTACCTAGTTACTACGAAATCGCTATTACGACGATCGCTCTTCTGTATTTAGGCGGACGGGATGGATAAACATACCTAACTTAGGTACATAGGTACCTATGATATCAGGCTATGATGCTCGGATTTCTTCAGTCGTAAGGATGATCGGGTAGATACATAAATGATATGGCACCTGGTAGCTCGAGATCTGACTCCCTGAGGCCCGGTTTTGAGACATGGTGGCCGTGTGGCCACAGCCGGGCGCTCCCGGACCGCAGTGTCTTATAAATACGGGCCGTCCCTGATGCCATGTCGGTGAGATAAACTCAGAAATAACGAATACGTTTTTTATTACCCCTGTGATGATCACTTAGTACCTCTAGGTTACCTACCTACCTACCTACCTAACCTAGGTACTTAGGTAGGTAAGCAACTAGGCAGTGTGTGTTAAAATAGGGGAAACAGTAAAGTATATTCGTTGGGTGAACGAAGTTACCTGTTTATCAATAAAAAAGTAAAATTTAATAACTGGAAACTTGCAAATCTCTTGGGTCTCGTGCTACTTTTTATTGAATATATCTCAACATTATAGGATGCCAACGTTTTTGTCTACTAGTTAGGTGCTTTACATGCCTTCTCAGTAAGAGGTCTAGAGTCCAATGCAGAATGGACTGAGAGCCCATTTCTCAAGTAGTTGTACATGTTATGAGTCGCATGCTATGAGTTGCGTGCCATCTTCGCATTAAGCGGCAAATAGGTTATGAAGTAGATTTCATATTTGTCTGCTGTTAAAATCGACGCAGCCACTTGGTTGGGAACTTAATCTGCCGCGAAGTCTAGAAAGTCCGATACATCGTCAGCCGTTTTAAAAGTTAATATCTAGGCCGCCAGGCGCTCTTGTCTCGGGAGGGGCGGGTAACTAACTTAAACATTTAACGGTCTCATTAACCTCAAGACAACCACGCGTGGCAAGTATGGATATACGAACGTCGTGGCCTAAAGTAATGCTAACTGAAACATAACTCCTTTTACATATAGTTCAAGTGACGACATATAATTAAGATAAGAAATTCATCCACAAGGATAAAGCAAAATCACTACTAATATTGATATCAAGTTATACTTCTGTCTCACTGGCTTATAGGACCAGCCATGATTAGCTTAGAGGAACCCGATCACCGACGCCCTCTCTCTTGCTTATCACATGTGGCTACTGAACCTCATGCTCACTCACCCCTTTTCATCATCCTTGGCCAACAACGAAAAATAAACCAGTGCTTGGTATCTCTCCTATAGCCACCCCCCTTTTTTGCCAGCGTGAAAGGGCTTATAGCACATATTCTCATTTTGTTCCTTTTTTTCAGTTTTCCATTTTCCCAGCCCACTCACTATGAATTAAAAACAGAACAGACGCAAACTCCTCTATCCCGAGATTGTTTCCCGTGGACAAAACCGAACGTAGAAGTGACTGATGCCAAATTGTACGTAGATCCAAGGCGGCCCAGCAACCCAACCTGGGGCAGCTGACCCTGGCAAGGTAGAACTAAAGCGCCCTATGTGGGAATTGAGAAACGGACCATTATCGTAATGAAACGTGAAAACTCCTGTCGTTAAGACGGATCGGAGAAGATCGGAGAAGATCGAAATATCATGGTCGAAAATGACAGGCAAAAGCCCCCTTTTCAGAGTAAAGAGGCTTCAGTGGGATAAGAGGCTGATCGTGTGATATCGTTGACCTTTTGGTTAGTTTATGAAGCGCAGATATAATACAAGCGCGGTACGTAATATGTGTGTGAAGATATTATTTTATCCGCCCGATTGACGGAGTAAAGAATCCCTAAAGATACCACGCGTTTCGAGACGTAGAAGAGGAGCTTTAAACAAAGGGTGACGAGCGGCGGGTATTTGTTAGTGACCACCTACACAGCCGATAGGAGGCAAGATATGTCAAACTAAGACTCGTCATCTCGTTTCTCGCCACGACGCATTCGCTCACCCCATCTTCGCTTGCCAACTCGGGTTTCGTAGTGGGGCACCATGGTCTTCATGTCTTGCGCCATGCCTTCGATTGCCGTGCAAGTCTTGTTACGGTAACAGTCAACTAGCAAATGTCAGCGGTGTTTTCGAATAATAGTCTACAAACTTGGACGTAAACTTACGTGCTCGCTGTAGGAAGACGGTCCTGCCCGCAAACACACGGCTATGCATCCACGCCATGCGGTAAGCCAGGTCGTTGAGTCGTACTTCCTTTATACGAGTGCCTCTTTTGATCCTCGGTATAGCAACCTCGGCCTCGTTCCCATCGGACATTGGGGCTTTCACCATGACCCGTTCTCTTACATTTCCCCTACGGGCACGCCTAGACCGCCCACCGTCAACTTCGACGTTATCGTCACTCAGGTCATCTTCGAAGAATTGGCTACCGGTGGCGCTCGGAGGTGGGCTTTGCATTTCGCGCGGGAAATAACTGCGTGGAAACACAGCCGAACTTTTGCGAAATGAATCGGGTATCTCTTTAGGATTCACATCTTCAAGGGTGACGCGTACACGAAGGCGAGAGTTGCGTTTGTTATCCTCAACCAGTATGAATTTTCGTTTCTTAGCATCGGGGATATCAGGAAACAAGCCCTCCGGGTTTTTGTCATCATCTCTGCTCATGCGTCGAGCTACGATAGTGTTGTGGTGAGAACCGCCAAGTCCATCATGGATCGGTGGCATGGACGATCCCGAGACGGGATGGCTAGGGTACTGTTGGGGATAGCCAGTAAAAACTTGAGCCGGACGGACGTCGTCTTGATTTCTAGATGCCGGCCCGGTGGGTGCTTGATGATGGTGATGATGAGATCCATCCACATACTCTCCATCCCCTGTACAGAGATTCAAATTAGCGGGATTGCACTAGGGTCGAGACGCTATAGCGCAAATTAAGGCAGCAAAAAAACTGATTCGATGTGATATTTGCAATTTTGTGGCAGAAAGGGTTCCAATACAAAGACAGCGGCGTGAGGTAGTGATATGTGCGCTTGGTGTGTTTGTGCAGCGAGATGCAAAGCAATGCCATGCAACTTTTGCTATCAGACAGACGACTAGACCGTCCCGAAGCAGCAAGGACTACCAAGTGCATGGCAGCTAGATAATGTACAGAATAGTGCCAGTCCCCCAGTGCTCCAAAAGCGCCCGCGGCTTTGCGCCGTTATATAAACATGAAATGGCGTCCAATCCAAAAATAACCGAACAGGCACGAGGTATAATGATAAGAGGTATCACGTAATTGCACAATGACAACAGCAACGACAACGACAACAATAGCAACGCATGAATCACATCTGGTGAAACATACCGACTTCATCTCCTCCACCCTGAGCACCTCCTTCGTGGGCGTGGTGATGGTGCATCTGCGGACCCATGTTACTCATCCCAGGTTTCCCCATGGGCGTACCGCCACCAGGGCCAATGGCCCCAGGGGTTGACATCCCTGCCGGACCACTGGGACCGGACATGTGTGTGGAGTGGGGAGTCTGAACCGCCTTGCGATTGTTCATCTTGGCCATTCGACGCACGCGTCTACTTCGCAACCGAGGGTCTTGATTGCTATTCCGCCAGCTGTCGACAGCTCTCTGAATAAGTCCCCTCTTCCCGCGGAGGCATGGATTGAGCTGGGCCAATGCCCAGCCAACGGTGTTGCATTCAGTCTCGTACTGTAACCGATTCCCTCTGTACTGGTCTTTGGGACAGCATGCTCTAGGATAAACACAGTTTTCCGTCTTAAAATCGCTGCCAAGATCGTCGGCGTTTACGGACTCAACATCACAGCGAATCGTATATTCCATCTTTACCCTATCGCGGGAATATTCGAAGGCAATCCACTGCACGCCGTTATTATCTTGCCTCACGACCAGCGGAGTAGTCGCCGGAATCGGCCCCGGTGCGGCATTGTTGTTGACACCAGGCGTTGACGACCCGGTAGGAGTTGATAATTGTCCACCGTTTTGAGTTGGCTGGGAAGTTCCTAATGGTCCGGGTGTGGGCCGTTGCAATTGCGAGGACATCTGAGGCTCCATCTTAGCATGCCGAGGGCTTCCCGTCATCCCAGGTTGTGCGTGTTGGCTCGCATGCTGCGTCATCTGATGCTGCGGGCCCGTGTGAGACATCATCATGTTTGGCTGCGAGGCCATGGGTTGATGCGGCTGTTGAGCGTGTTGTTGGTACGGAGAGGGCGCTTGCGGCGGCAGAGACGAGTATTGCGGTTGTTGTGCGCCATAGTACATAGATTGAGGCTGGAGCTGCGATGTTGGCTGGCCATAGAGACTTCGGTGTTGTTCGTGACCTGACGGCGACGCGACTGAAGCTGGCGAATTCGATTGGGGCGTATGATAAGACATCGGAGGGTACGGTCTAGGCATTTGAGCTGCGGCCATCATGTCGGAGGTGTCTGACGATGTATGAGCCTATGCATTGACTTGAAGCAACGCGCACGACGCGCGACAATGAACTTACCTGCGGATGTATATCCGCTCGTTGTGCCTGGAGTGCTGTAAGGGCTCTGGTGAGCGTAGTAGGGCAAATCTTGCGCGTGTTGAGCACTCGGTGCGTGTCCAGTTTGCTGGTAAGCTGGCTGGATCGAATGTGTTGACGAGTACGCGGAAGGGTGTTGCGACGGCTGCTGCGGCGCCTGATGATGCTGCTGGTGAACGATACTCGAGGGCCGAGGATGCTGTAGGTGCTGGGGAGGCGCCGGACCCTGCGAGTGGTGGGGATGATGCTGCATAGAGGAGACAACCATTAGTCCTGAACTCTGGAGTGTCAAAGCCAAATAGTAACGACAACCATGAAAAGAAAAAGAAAGTAGGACGCGTCGGCAATTTTTATTTTCTTGACACTGTCAAGGTCCAAGGAACTTAAGCGTCTCCTAATGACGAGGTTTAACGGGTGAGGCTTGCTTAAGCGACGGGGGGAGGTATAGGTTATAAGACCAGGGGCCTAAGCATACTACCGTAAGAGATAAAGAATTGCAGTACCAGGAAATGACACCACCAGGTGCTTGCTCCTAAAAGGGAGGAGTGGATAGGAATCGGAAGCGGAACCCGAAAGTCTCAAAGTTCACCAACTAGGTTCTCCTTCAAGCCTATTTGGGACGCGACAAGAAATAACAATGCCTCGAACACGTCGGGTATTAGTTATGAGAGATGTATACGCTTGACAGGGGGACAGCTAGAGAAAAAGAGGGCAACAGCAGATTTGAGATCGGAGCGAGGATGCCAAATGCGACGATGTAGAGGCAGGGTCAACGATATTTGAGCTATGTAAGGTAAGATCGCAAGGTATGAAAATATCGAGGTAAGGATACCTTTGGCGTACCCTCCAGGTGTAAAACTGGGACCTAATGTATGGATGGGACTTATTATGTATCAATATGTACGTCCTTAGAAGCCTCTCATTCCGGGATAATTAACAGGAACGATATGACTGCTTAGTTTGGTAGAGGAAGGACGTGCGATGCCTGCGGCAAAGCATGAAATGTGAACGATGAGAAATGGGAACTTGGAGATTTCGTGTTAGGGTGTGGGCGGATCAAGATGTGGGACATCGCATGGAAGAAACGTGACAGGGGGCAGGGGGGACAGCTGCATTTTTAGATGAAGTGGCCAATGGTGGCACGGCCAAGCAGGGCTAGCCTACCCAATGAGGTATTCTATGTCCGGGGCTAGCCAACAGTGCAGGGGGGAGGTCCTTCGCGAGCTTTCAGGGAGTAAGGCGGTGTACGGGGCACGATCGAGGTACTCGAGAATTGCGTGTAATTGAACTGGCGGACCAGAGTACCGCCCACGACGAAACTCGTCCAGGCATTGAGATGGCCCCTTGCTCGCCGACATGTTCGGACTAGCAGCATATGTAACGACGTACTGGACGATCCTCACGTCGAAACTCTCCTAGCTGGTAGAGTCTCCAGTCACTTGACTACGAACCATATCTCGGTGGCCATTTTTTTTTCTTTCGCTCCTCTGCTATTAAATTCTGAACCAGAGCCATGGTGGTGTGGTAACAACAGCGAGTCCTGAGGGACATCCGTACTACCTATTGGAGAATTGTACCGGATCCACTTGATAGCCAACACCCATTCTCTGTTAGGCTTGAACCCTCCATGACTGCGAAGTACCGTGTACGACTTCGGTCGAATATTATTTTCCCTTTTCCTGTTTCTGCCCCGAAGGTATGATAATGCCCACCACACTAACCCAACTTGTTATACGTTGGAAGTGCATTCGTGGGAATTAAGCCGGAGAAAATCGACACTACAGCGCTAGGATAGCGTCGAAAAGAAAGAAGAAAAAAACAGATATCTTGAAGGGACTCGACTCCGTTCAACCCGCTGAACTTTTTTTTTTTTTTTTTAGGCCGCCGCTTAAAACGGAAAAGATTCTCTCCAATGGCTCTAGTCCCTCAGAGACCTTATTTTTTTTTCTCATCTTGTTTGGCACTTGCGCCATCAAACATTCGGGTCGTATAAAGAAAAGAAAAAGAAGAAAAAAAAACTTTTAAGGTCTAAAGCTTTGATCAAAATGGTGACAGTGTGGTTACCGCGCAAAACATACGGAGTAATAAAATGATGAATCGTGATTAAGAGAAAAGCTCCTTGGTCTCCCCGCATCCACTTGGGCAGGGGGCATCACGGGCACGTCAGCGTTCTGAAGGGTAATTGATAGGATTAGAAGCATCATCACCCTTGAAAAGCAGACTGGGGACACTAAGGCAACCCGCACAAGCCCTGTTCCAGAAGACGGAACCTTGTCGCTTATGAAACAAGCATGCTCCCCTGTAATTCCCTTGACTTCAAGACTGATCTAGGTAGCCTGGCCTGTAATAAGCCCCACGACCTTCTGGAAACGCAGGAACTCAATATAGATATCATGATCCATGTTTAAGCTTTACTGCAATAACGACGCGTTGTTCCAGCATGCTTGATACGGGAACGGATTGGGTTGTGACATTGTAGCATCTGCGGACGTCGTACGGCTGGGCTGACTCGGGTCGAGCCTACGAGCCGGCAGATCTACATTCGCGAAGTAGCACTTGCTCCGGAGCGTTGATGTAGAACCATGGTGAAGCATACATATAAATAAGATCAAACTCACCGGATCTGGACGCTGTTCCTCCTTCAGGTACGAGTTAGAAGCCTGTCGGTGTTGCCCCATCTTCATAACCATTATAGTGTAAATGAAGTCTGACTCTAAGTGGATTCGAAAGTCTTTGTTGGTTTTTCTATGTAACTATCTCAAATCAGCAAAGAAACAAACAATGGACCAGAGATAACCTGGCCTTCTCCACGTGGTTCAAATTGGTGCAAGCCGTTGGGAAAACATGGGAGAGCAGGTGGATTAGCAGAAAAGCGACCACACCGTACATGGGAAAAATTCCCCGCGTGCCATACTATAGAGCCGGGATGAGTGTCGCGTTTCCCAGTGCGCACATAAACATCCAACTTTGAAAGAAATTATACATAATGAGAATGGAATGGACATACTCACACTATGCTGAGATAATTGTATTCGTTTAATCGTGGAAGACCGTTATATATTTTAATGAAAAAGACAATGGTAACCCAAGTATTTTGCTGAAGGGCGGGTGGCTGACCTCTTTTCTATCGTAAGGTCAGTAACATATTATGACCGATGTATAATGATGTATCCACATCATTGATGACCATAAACAAACATCGAGATTATAAATAGTAACATATCGATAAGAAAATATTCTGTCGACCAGAGTAGCGAATGACAAACTCATGTAAATCCTTCAGCTGAAGCTTGCCGAGAAATTGAGATGCGCGTGGGTGCAGTGGCAAGGAGATATATCGTCGAGAGCGGCAGACGACGAAGAAGCCAGTGCGTAAGAAAATTCCATGACGATATGCATAATAGTAAAGGCAAGTAGGCAGTGGGGACAATAACAACTTTAATTCGGAAGAAAGAATAATCAATTATACGCACCTCGGGCTACGATAGAATTAGTAAGTAGAGAGGGTTGAGAAAGTTTGGCCGAATAACCAGATTATGAAAATGGCAATGTGGTGTAGTGGAAGCCGTGTCATGCCAATGCTGGACAGTCCAGAGCGTTGGATATTCGGTTCGCGGCTCTCGACAGAATCCCGCCTTTCCCTCGTGGCGTTTCGTGTTTTGCAAGGTTGAACCTTTCCGCTGGTATCAGTGAGGTCGAATCGCGTGTCTTAGGTATGAGCTTCAGCTATGCCTGCCAAATCTTGCAGATAGCTGCGCGCATCAACAACGCAAGCGACGTAACTTTCTGCAAGTTATCTGTCGTGGCCAGGCCCCGGGATTAGATCTGTGCTGCCATATTAGTTCATGCATGCCAGCCTTGTCTAGTCAGATACCGTCAGGAGAAGGAGGAAACAAATGCATGGTTCCCCAAGGCGAATGGGGGGACGACAAGGAATGGGGTGTTGGAGGGGTGTAGGGACAGGCCGCAGTGACTGGGGTTCGGCAAAATGACATTTAGTAAATTGGGGGACCAACTACGTATTGCGGCGCCTTTGACACCGAATATGATGGGGTAAAAGCAGAAGTGAAGCCCGATACGTAGTATTCAGGATATAGGCGAGATTATACAAGTGATAACAATGTGTGAGTAACTAGCTGTACGAAAACTTCCGCATCAGTGAAGTTTTGATAGGTAAGTCGATGGAATTATATTGGGCATGGGTTACAAGGCAATTTTTAAAATCCGATCTGAGGGTAAATTGACGGCTAATAAACAAGCAATACAAGGGTGTATCTAATAGTTAGGATAGAATGCTACCTCGACAGGTAGCAGTTGATAACGTCAACTTGACAAACTTGAAATCAGCGCATCTTTTTCCAGATGCTAAGGAAATAGAGATCATAATGTCCTTACCAGAGGATTCAGAGCGCCTCGAGTAGAGTAAAAGATATCAAGCCGGTGACTAATAATAAGTGAATAGAACGGTAGTCAACCAACGGACCGTCGCCTGGCGCACTCTGCTGAACTGCTAGGATGAGGGGTCAACACATGCATCAGAAAGGCGAATCTTCAGCCTCTTTGATACCTGTCAATCTGGAATCAAGTGATGTAGGCACGGACGGCCAGATACGGACGGCCGATAATACCGGGTCTCTGGATGCGCCAACGTCGGATGGTAAGGACTCTGACTCAGCTAACAGTCACGTCCTGCTGTCATTCAGCAAAATACGGGCGTCGACGGATGTCGGGACAGGCTCTAGAGATGATTGGCTCCTGCGCTCGTTGTGTGATTTGGCTTTCTCAGATAAACAAGCACGTACTCGTTGCGTGAGAGTACTACTTGTGGCTTGTAATTTGACGATAATAGCAAACTACCTAACGTAGACAGGAGTTAATAATCATCAACACGAGTAATAAAACTTATAGCACAGGCAAAAATTGCTGAAGCAGTCTATGCAACATGGTATTTCTTATGGTCGCCTTGTATGTAATCTTCCTAGGATGATGAGATGATGGGAGAACCCTCAGGGATCATCAAGAGCGGGAAGCAGCAGGGGTACAATAGTTCCGAGAAACCCTGATTCAGATCGACGGCTGAATCCACGCGCGCGAAAATAGAGCACACAACGGGTAAGGAGGCTTGAAACTAGTGTCGCACAATTGTGAGAGGCAAGAAGAAGAAGGAGAAAAAAGTGAAATAGATAAATAAGTAGTATGAAGGGATAAATACTAAGAAACCAGATAGTATGAACATATAATCTCGAGTTTGGCATAGGTCGTAGAAGATCTAGGAGATCTACTCTAGAAGCCTTGACGCAATCTTTGTATTTCCCATGCAGGACACTCGCATTTGCAGGGTATCCCGTAGTTATTTGGGACAAGCTTTCAGGGTCAGGGGCGCGTGAGAGGCGCTGCAGTGGACGCGTCTAGGCGGCGCACCCGCCAATGTTTAGAAGTTGCATTTCCCAGGGATCTGGACCATAAAAAGATCTAATAATCAAAGAATACAAAAACTGGCCTCGACTTATAATCTTATATAAGCAACGAAGTCATTATTGAAGAATTCTCATTCTCTGTCCTTCATATTTTCAAGAATTGGAATGTATCTTAAGAGCCTATGCGCTCGAGCGAGTAATATCAATTCCACTTGGAACTGTATTTAGCATGCGCATATAAAGAGGAATGACAACCGGTACGAATGTTTGGTCTTAACACATCAGAACACCTCATACATAGCTATCCGATTCCCCCACGTGAATCCACTTTAGCGTAGGCCACGATCCGTCCGCTCGTAACAGAGGTCTCACGTAGCCCATAGCTCCATTTCAGATCCGATAGACGGAAAGGGTATTCGCCGTGATTCCATAATGAGAATAAGAACCGGTACTCAAGCACGCATGGTTCGTCCCACTTGGGTTGTGCGCTGCGAATGGTAACTTCATACGGACTTGGATGTCATTCTGTAGCGATGTGCACCCCTTGAAACAAGTAGCAGTGTGCGACGCCGGGACTATTTCAAGCTTAAAGTAAAGACAACCGGTTACTTACAAGATGAGTGATACCTCGGCCAATCAAGCGAATTTAACACCTAACGGTCACAGCGGAATACCTAAAAGTTTCTCGAAACTGACCGCAAATATGTCGAGTTGGCCCACTCCAGTAATTTTAGGATGCTCATCTAAAAGTATATTAGCGGCTGACCACCAACCAGAATTTCGTAACGGGGGCATACATACCCACCTAGGTACATTAGTAATTGATGAGTCGCGATGTAGGATCGTTAGAAACTACGTAGGTAGGTAATAGGTAGGTAGTGACAGAAACGGGAGAGGTTCGAGCGACAGGGTATCTCTTTTGGGATAGCCGTTGAAGCCGTCCAAGTTTAGCTGCAGTCTCAAGCTTAAGCTTCTTGGATTTACTAGGGACTTGGCAGTTCAGGATGGTAGTACGTACCGCACGTATGCTGTAAGATTCAAGAACCTAGGGTCCTCTAGTGTATTAGAGTCGTCGGCTTCCATGCAGAAACAAGGGTCAAATACACCCTGAACGAAGCAGGAAAATCGCCGCTTATAATTGAAAGGTGTGTTAACAGGGGGTTGGTTTTCGGGACAAAGGGTTTGTGGAGATGATGTCCCTTGTAAAATGACTGATAATTAATACTTAATACACTACGATACAGACTACTGCAGGTGCCTGTAACTCACGAGTAGCTCCTACCTACGATATCAAATTCCATTCTCAGGATACCTATTCCATAATTGGACGTTGCCCCTGCCTATCCCCAAGGTCCTGCCTTTCAACATTTACATATCGCTTATGATAGCATACCTGTAACTTCCTTAATGCAAGTAGGTACCTAAGGTAGTTGCTTAACATTAAAGTTATAGAAATTACCTACCTACATATAGGTAGCTACATCTAATATTAGGTAGTTATGTAATCATTTAATCGTTTTCATATCCGCTTCTAATTAGTAATATCATTAGTTCTTCGGACTAATAAAATAATATACTACTACAGCATCACGAGGTGACCATAGGCCCGACTAGTGCATATACTATAGCACGAGCTTTAGCGTCTTTTACAGGTACATAGGTAGTGTATGACTTAAAGTAGACACCAAAAACACCAGGTTTTAATATCATGCTTTCCAGTTATGGCAATATAGTGTACTTGTCGCAACAGGGTTGGCTTGTCCTGGCCATGTACGGTAGCGTCGAGATCGAGGACGGGACTCGGGATAACGAGAACTGACAGGACAAGTGGGTATCTTTTCCCTGGAGAGACCCCAGGCGATGGGGTTAAAAGGTAGGTTACCTTTGCTCTATGTTACTGTTACTACGTGGTGGACACTAACTGCAGCGCCGGTATGCTAGAATGAATTCGTTACCAACAGAGCGGATCGGGAAACGCTATTAGGTATGCTATACGTTAGGTACGTATTACGAGCGAAATTAGGAGAGCTTAAGAAGTAATTAGAAAAAGGCGCCTTTTTTTCATTCTTTACCTACCTAAAGCGGGACGGAATAAGAAGAGACGCCATCCTTTTCAGTTCGCGGGCCTTTAAGAAATTTTGAGATCAGGTCTATCGGCAAAATTCCCTCTCTACGGCTTGCCTTGATATTATAAAACAAGTCTACAGCCGATTTTTTTTTTAATAATAATAATTGTCGAAATGAGCAGTAGTTTTAACGTGTACATAAGTATCGCACCACTTCTATCGTATTTTACCTATGTACCTAAGTAATTACATGTTAATGTTAACATCTTTTTTCTGGCTCGCAACACGTTGTTGCTGGCTCAATATAGAGTTTCTAGCCGTGCATCATTAAGAAGACCATTTCCACGGATTGCTCCGATATAAGTAGCTAAATAAATGACATATCTCTCGGGCAAGTCTAGATTCGTGCGAACTATATTATTATTAGATATTTTAGTTTGTAAAACATGCAACTCGTATTACACCCGGGCTAAATGCTGATGAATAACTTCCCAATCCGATCAAGATCGGCATAATTACGCATCATACCAATCTTCATTGACAGCGTGCTTATGTCTGAGACACCATACAATATGAAGGGAGACATTGGTGGGATAGAGATACATAGTTTTAACAACTAACGCGTAGCTTCGGAAATGACATTTTATATTATGCATAAGATAAGCATAGTTAAATAGGGCCGATCAGTGATCAGTGATCAGTGATCAGTAATACCACGTACATTTTGCAATAAGCCGAACATTGTACTCAGTACATCATGCAGTCAAAAGCGACCCCAAATTCAACCGCGAGAATCACTACTACGTATGTTCATGTGCATGTATGTATGCATTAGCCCAATGTATCACGTGAACTACCTCACATAGTGTTCAAGATGCCAGCTCATGTTGTCGTCACGGAAATAATTCCATATTATGGTAGATATTTCACATGTTTTTTTTTGCCCCCTTCCCCCCTTTGAACCCATTACTGTCTTAGGCACATGTGCTTGCTATATGTAATTTATACTTCATTTATATGTTTTACTTTACAATTTGTTAAGTTATTTAAACAACCCCAGGTTATAAATGACCATAAAAGTATTTAGCTGTTGTATAAACATAGAGTTTGGTCGCGTTCTGTATATTGCAGTTTGATGAGCTGCATGATGTAAGGCCTGCATCAATCCTTGACCGGCAGATCTCGTTTCTACGCCCAAAATAAAACCCCCAGATTGTTAGATACCAAGTCCCCTGGATGGTGGAATCGATCAATACAGGACCCGTGGCCAATGTTAAAAGAGGCGAGTGGGCGCCTCTGAGCCTCGACACACTATTGATGATTGATCCCCGCTAGCTTTAAGAGCGCCAGGCAGCCTGGTCAACTCGGAGAATTTTGCTGCTCCTCAACTGCGAGGATGTCTCGATGCATTGCATTGGTATTGTAATAATCTCTTGGGAAGGACAAGGCCACCCAAGTATGCAGCTTACAGCGGTGCCCAGTCGACGGATCTCATCATACACCGTCCAGCGATCTTGAAAATTCTTTCCCTGATTCCCTACCTAAAGCTTTTCATTCACGCCCTCCTGATAGAACGTACATAAAGCCTGTACCTTTTTTATTCACAAGGATGCGCCCACCTTCGCATTGATGGCCCACGTGGGGAACTAGACCAACACTGTGCTCAATTGTACGGAATAGCTAAAGGCTACTTCAATTATAATTCAATATCAAGAACCTATGACCGGCTTGTACGAGCAGAATATTTTAGAAATCATGGTAACAAGCTTTTGTATCTAGTACATATTTGGTAGACAAACATATACACATATTAAACCGGTTTCAATGACGCCCCTATCACATGTCAACAATTAAAGTATAATTTTATTGCACCCGAGTTTAAACAAGGATAAAAGGATGTACTACGTAATATGTACTTTTGTACAGTGTGAATAGCCAATTAAAGCTAGACATGAAATGAATGGGTAGCCCCGGATATAGCAACTGAAAAGGTGTATATGAAAAGACTGCCGATAAATAGTATTAGTTAATCATATTAGAACTTGAGCAAACTTTGTTGTCTGCTAAAAGTTCTTCCATATGTTAAATTACCTAATTTGTATATATGGTAATTTACGGGCTAGTGTCTTACAATATCAAGGCGTCTTATATCAAGTAGCAAATGCTAAGCAGTAATTATTACGAGAATAAAATTAAAATAATTGTAGTTATTAACTATTAACGTGTTGCGCTACCATACATAGCGTGGCCAAATTGCCCATATTAATCAAATGCTTCATGTTTTAAAGCATTTAGTTATTTCAAAATCTCTTATTACTAAACGTGTAACATTTAACAAATTCGCTTGCGCAAACATCGAAATTCATTGTACATAATAGCTGTTAAGTAGTCTCCCGTCTAGTCCACGAGATAATCAAAGAAACGTTGAAGTAAACAAGTCTTAAATCAAATATATAATCCCGGAGTACCTAAGTATAAACACGCACTTTCTCTTGCAACAGCATTTACGAGTTCATTATATTGCATATCTCATGCGGCGCAGGTTCGGGGAAGCAGATACATCTTTACTGGCCTATTAAATTCATCTGCTTATTTTACAACTAACTAGGTTACCTTTTATTAACTTTAGAGCTTCGATCACGAAAGTATATGAGGATATATCAACTTTTTATGGCATCAACTTATTTATCTACCTACATTTAGCACCTCCGTCCAGCTTTGTCTTTTTACTAAGTGTCCCTTGTCTTTTAAGTCTTGGGAACCACAACGGTATTTGACAACTCTCGGTCAGGGGTTCCCTACCCATACAGCCCTAAATACCAGGAGTAAGAATACTCCACCTTTTCCCCTTGGATTAAACCCATCATCCTCAGGCAAACTAGTAAAAATCTGCTTCAACTAGGTAATAGCTTCATGTTTTACATAGCTAATGTGCTTAAGGTACTACTTGGCATTGGGAACGCAACACTTGGTATAGTCGCCGTTATTTCTTTCATCTCGATTAAATTTGAAATATATTATAGCACCCGGTTGCTCTATTTGATTCTAAGAAAGTAGGAAGAAAAACCTCCTTCCGTATTTAAATATCTAATCTGTGCTTACAACATTGTTGCAACAGCCAGCAGATTACAGTATACCAAGAGTCACGAAGCAGTATCAAAGGAGCCCTGCGAGGAACACGCCAAAATGCCTTATCCCATTTCACATAACAACTAACCTATTTAGTTAAGGACTGAAGGGTAATCTCTCCAATTACCGGCCGCTTAATGTAAACTCGTCCCAGTAACTACTAAACAGGGTACCGAATCCTTCGTAACAGTTTATTTACAATAGGTAGTTATCCGTAAATCAGGCTTCTCCCTTGTTTAAGAATGGACAGACCGGGATTAGCTCGAAGAAGAGTAAGTGTATGAAGTCTGAAATTAATCTACGTTATGAAGTATTCCTCGTTTTAGAAGACCCATTAGCTACCGAGAGCCATTAGCGATGCGACACCGTATTAAGAAGTTACATCTTATTGTTAGGAAAAGTCTTTTGCTATGCGTAAGGTATTCATGATCGCCAATGGTCAGCTCGCTCATGACAGCGCCAGGGTCGGTTTCTCGCTTTCCAAATGCTATCAAGTGCAGTACTGTATCAAATGAGCAGTATCTCTAAAAGTTGACTCATAACGCGAACAAATTCGTGTCATAAGAGATACGTTAAGTCAGAGCGGCCACTCTAACCTTCTGTTTCAAATTTTCTCAGGCGCCTCAAACTGCTATGTAGTAGTTACAGTACTAACTGGTCTATCAGGTACTGATAAATTTAAGCAATGTTATGATATACATACTTTAAAGCCCAAAAGCTCCCCATCTTTAAAGAGAATACGAGGTATATAGAAGTTTATTATTCGAGTATCAGTTATATCTCATGTCGTGAAGTTACCTCACCTAGGTATCTCACCGAGCTCCCATGTAACTTAATGACTAATAAAGCTCTTACCACATCAGTAAGGTAATTCTATTACTGTAACTATGCTTATGTACATATAGCTCTTTAAATCCGAGCCGGACTTTTCTATACCTTGGTTGAACATGTTCATGCTCTTTACCAAGCACGGACAAAAGATAGCCAATCTCCATAATGAGGACCTTGCTTTCTTACCGCTCTTGTTCTTTCGATCATCTGCCCATTGACGAACGAGATGCTCACACCACCTTCTGGCCTATGCTATGTAAGGATTCTCGTCATAGGTACATACCTACCTACACTAATCTTACCGCAATAGCCAGACCGCATTGACTAACAGGTCGGTTCATTTCTCGATGGTTACTATGTATTCGTACACACATACCTGCTATCATATACACCAATGTTCAGTAGCTAAAAATCAATATTTAACCCGATAATTAGGTAGATACATAAGATAGCTAATAATATGTAAATGTATATTTAAAAACCATCCCCCTTTTATTACCCAAGGTATACAGTACAGCCCATAGGCATATCTGTACATCTACATACATTTATAAAATCAGGACGTTGATCTACGCTCATAGATTGAAGGAGATATGCATTTGTGCCTATTACTAGCAATCATCTTAATACGCTATTGTAATCTTGTAAATCCAGATCGCCTTTCTCGCCCGATTCATCGTTGATGGAGAACTCGCCCGTGTAAGCAGACAAATATTTCGACCTTTACTTTCACACCCCTCCCCCCTGAACCTTGCAGGCAAACAAGGGGGCAAATCTTTCTGTTCCCTGTTTCGTTTGCCATAGGATGCAATGCGAATGCTACGGTACCATTCCATTTGACCCTTGCATGTGCATGACATACGTACTCTATACGTACTATCTATGCAACTTTTCCCCTGCGCAGTTATTCAGGTAAGCCGTTGCCCACCGTGCCATGGTCCTGCGTTTTAGTGCATTAAATAGCCGACTCTCTACGGTCTTGTGACATTCTATGTTTCCATTAACGTTCCATGACTACATTTCGGCTTTCCGATACTACACCACCGTATTATCATAGTTTGATCGTTCGTCCGCGTAAACCTGACGCGTATTGATATATCTTTAAAGGCCTTCGATATGCCATAAGCCCTATACGTAATATATAGAGAAGGACGATAACCCTCTATAAATCATATATCTATCATACGAGGCTACTTTCAAACGCCCTACATCTATTATAGCCCTAAGAGGTAGTCTTAAATATGAAATACATATGTAGTAAGAGTTCTGCCGCGCGCTTGCATGGGCGCGTTGACCGCATTACTATTACTTCACCTACTTCTGCTTTGCCGCGAGCTTGCAGGCCCTACCGCGAGTACATAGAGGTCCATTGTTCCAGAAGGCCACATCTCGATTATGGTATGGGACAGGGTCGCTATAGCAGACACGTCTTCGTAGGACTTGAAAAGGGAAGATGAGCAAGTGTCCGGGTTAAGGTAAAATGAAAATTCGATGGGGTCCTTGTCGGGACCAGTGTTCCTGCAGATATACCATGTCTCCCGTGCGTAGCTACTATTTTACCCTGTCCAAAAAGTATACAATGCTGTCCTGTAAAATAAGCTAGCTCTTATAGTATACTGTTTACACTAACATTATACAGTGCAATATGTATAATTAGGTAGCGTCAGAACTCACCGATGACAATCTACAGTACTTATAAAGTGAAACCGAGCGGAATTTTCCTTCCTCTATATTCCCATATCTGGTAGCGAGCTCGGCTAGGCTACCTTTATTGCAGATAAGTGCAAGCGTAGTATATGTAAGATACTGTAATACTCTTCTTAGACCTTTTCTTCGCTCATCTCCGCAATCCTACGACTAATGTTTGCGGCTTTTCCCCTTCTTCATTTCGCCTTGCGTTAAGAAGTTAGTTCGATCTCGACCAGTCCATCGTATTTCCCCATCCCGTACCATTGCAGACCGGATGTATAAATCATACAGTAGCGTGGTCCACGCAATGCGTACCTAGGTATGTACCTGAAAGAACATTTGCAATAGCCTACGCACGCGCAATTGATACACTATTACTATGTATACACTGCCTAGCTCATGTCCAAAAGTCCACTTTCATGCCCACCCCGTCATTTCCCCTGCCTTCCTCCACTACATCCTTGCCCATAAAAATGCCGTGCTTCGCATGGCGCATCTATGTCTACCGTCGCAACGTGTAGCGGAATAATAAAGGGGATCTTTGTACGAGTCTGCGAGTGTGAGCAAGGGATAAAGCCCGATTGCCTATGGTTTGTGCGACACCTCAGGGATGCGACAGAAGTGAACCGTGGAGCTGGGGCGCCCACCAGTGTCGTTTCTAATGCCCTTGTTCAGCGACCAGCCAGGGGGGATAGTAGGTCTTAGGGAGATTTTGGGGTTCGGTGCATGGGCAAGGGAGCGAGCACGCACACACAAGGGGAATCCAAGCAAGCCCGTCTTGTCAGATTGGGGGTTGAACAGGCATGTTTTTCCCGTTGTGGGGGAACCTCGAGCTTGTCCTCCATATTACCTAGGTAGGTATACGACAATAGAAATAATAGTAACCCAAACTAACAATCAGATAGGTACCCAAACCCAACTACACTAGTTTTAGAATAGTTAACTACCTAGCTTTCCTATAACCAGACAAGTTTTATATCATAATGTCGATTAGATGGAGCACTAAGCTTTGTCGTTAAAAAAAGATCTACCTGGCTACCTAAGAATCGTTGTCCACGTCTTGACCGGTTATTTGATCCGCCAATGTAAAAAAAGAAAAAGAAAAACCTCGTATATGCGCAAGACAAGTGAGAGATGAAAAAAGATACCAACCAACGCCGGTCTGAACATTATCATACATATCCGAATATCGGACCAGAAACCCTATAAATCGTGTAGCTCCGCCTTGCAAAAAGGAGGGAGCCTCACGCGGGATGCTGAGATACACTAGAAGGAATGGCTGAAACATCCCCGGCATCTCAACGGCTCATCCGAGTCGACAGAGATGACTAATTCGAAACGAGCACGTACATTAGGGCGTTTTCAAACTCGCCATCATCACACACTTTTCGCGTGGCAATGCCAATCATTTCTCGAGGATAGGTATGATAAGGAATTAGGACCGGAAAGTAGCTCGAACCGGATAGACTAGATTCTTACAGGAAGCACAAACATATCGTCCCAAAAGAACCAAATAACATAACGCGTAGTTAATTTGACGGCGAACTATACAAGATAGGAAAGATCATCCCAGCCTCCCCCCCCCCCTGAAAAGTACTTGAAGATATGATTTCGGGTTGTTGAATATCTCCGTCTAGGTCTTGTTACTAGGCCGGATAGGATTCGATGGCGGGCGCCGACACCGCCTGGCGCGGTTTCGCCTGACAATACATACCTCCGGCCTTTACTAACGCGTATACCGGCAACTTCCCATACGCTTTGCTCGGAATACTACCCTCATAGCGCGGATATGTATAGTGAATGTTGTCATCTGCAGACACAATCCTTCTTTAAGTGGGATATGCCCAATGCATTCACCTTACTGCTTCTGCCGTGTAGTGTAACTACTTCCTTCAATATTTGCTTATTGCACACTAGTGTCACCTACATACGAATACGTACGGGTGGGTTCAAGATTCATTCATCAACATCATTCAAAGGGACTCGAGTTCAAAATTGCCATTTCTAGTTGGCAAGCGAGGGAACCATGACCCATAATGAAGACTAGTTGTAATAATTTCAAACGTATCTTGAGGGTGGTAATCAAAATGACAATACTGCGCCGTACGATTTGATATGAAGTCATTTAAGATAGATATTACATTACGGTTTCATATTTTTAGCAGTACTGTACTCATAGCAAAGAGGTGTATCTTCAAATGGTACTCTGATATGAATTTTTTTTGAGTATCTTTGTTATTCGCCAACTGCATTTGGAAAGATTACAATTCCATTGATGTAATATAACTCATTTAGCATCGTAGTGATGTGATCGTTTCCAGTTGTATTGTAGTCTTTACCGTATTAACTCCATTATCCAAGTCGCCCAACATCTAATCTTAACTATCTCGTAATAGACTGTGTAAATATCTGCTGGGTCATATTCTCTAGACAAGCCTAAATAACACCGGGCTGGAACTACAAGCTCGAATAAAATTTCAAATAGGAAATTGTACATCGTGTATTATATTGTAGACCATGGTTTCCAGGGAGAGGCTCTGTTTATTAATATGTTACGACGCCTTCCTAACCAGTTTTCTCTTTACCATAACTCAATTTGATACCTCAAAAGTAAACATATTGACTACTGACGCTTCTCGTAGTGATATAATTCGCCCACTCCCACGGCGTACACTTTCTAATCCTTCATTTTATATTTGAGTTTTGTCAGAATTCTAGATGAGACATCTAGAACAAAGGACATGCTTAGTATGTATAGTTAAATACCTGACATAGACACCCGTAGTCAAATTAGAGTTCCTTGCGGAACAACAAAGTTGTTTCCATGCTGTTTGGTTCCACCTCGTGACATGACCACAATCGTAATCCGGCCGAGGTTAATCACGAGTTGATTGCTAGCTAATGACCCTAAAGTAAGTTGTAAATAACAAATAGTTTGAGAGTGAAAGACATGTAAAGGAATATATGAGGAACGACTGCCGTGAAAATTTAGACGCCTAGGAGATAGGTACCTAGGTGAGTAGCTTTGAATGCTTATACTTTTAGGAAAACCGATACAGCTACCAACTCAGACACAGGATGAAACAGTAAAATAGATATAGGATATTACGTAGTCTGTTCATTTCCACCCTTACTCTGCCCGTCGTCTACATGAGGCAAAAATGTGGGGGTTTTGAATAAATATAACAGTACAACATGCTAAACAGCAACTCGATTTCTCTTACTTAACATTGAGTGGCTTAGCAATGGAGAATGCTACAAGAAAAATAGCATAACAGGCACCTTAGGTAACCCAGATAGATATACTATAGACTATAACAATAGTTAAGGTACTAACTGCGTCTCTACCTTACTACCACTGGGAGCACATCGGACTATATCTCATTCCTGTACCTCATAGTCTGCCATGAGTCACTCTACCCCCCTAAGCATCATATTCTCTTGTGGCAAGAGAAGATATGCTAGGTAGGTCATGAGTGAATTACGGGGCAGTCTCGACATTGATAGTGGCTGACCCGCTGCTGAAGTAGCCCTCTGTAGCGACGATCATGTAGTTATGCGTGCCGAGCTTCAAGCCAGCCTTTTCCCACGCCGCGAAATGGTTGCCTGTATTAACAGTACCTCCTGTCCGCTTTTGCGTTCGCTGGAACATTCGCATCAGCATATTTTCACAGGGAAGTGCGAAGAACCGCCTCTCCAGAGGGAACTTTGAAAGGGGGCTGAGATGGAGAAGCCACTTACGATAGACCAATACTGCTGGAAGGTGCTTGTACCTTCAATACTCGGCTGGTTCGTCTATATAAATATTAGTATCAATTGTTTGAAGTTATATAATAACTCCAACCTACCCGTGTGCTGACGTAGATATCGTAGGTGCCGCCATCAGTAGTGACTGACCCCTTCTTCTGCGCATTTGAAGCCGGGTTGTATGTGCCAAAGTTTTCAACGACGTAGTACTCGACGAGCGGGTTCTGAGTCCAACCATAGACAGCAAGGTACTTCATATAGAGTCAATATCAACTCCTCGGAACAGAAGTATTGTCATCGGAAAGCACCCACACTGTTGCCATTGGGTTGGTATGAACCAGAGTACTTGATCTCCCTAAAATCCAGGGAAGGTAAGCCATCTAGAATAAAAATAGCCCCCCTTTATATCGAAAGAGGAGCGCGAGAGCGGATCTATGTCTTACTTTGCACCACCTGGATTCCACCCCTTACCACCGACGAAGTTACCGCCGCCTCCACCTATAACAACATTTTGTTAGCAAGTGTCCATCATATATCGAGACTCATAGATCCATAAATGAAGCTGCAAACATGTTCCCCAAGTTGGCTTATAGTACCCCGAAAGGTAATAATGAAGGTGATGAGTAGATAGATAACTATGTCATACGTACCCCAGTTAACGCTGTATTTGCCACCTGCTTCATTGGTGTAGGTGACCTGAGAACCGCCGTCGGTCCACCACGAAAAGTAATAGCCATTGTGGCGACCTGTGGCACTGGGAGTAGACTGGCGCTTCTCGAGGACACCAGAGTCCGTAATATTAAGCGGCGAGGCGGAAACCACGCCCGTGAGGGAAACCCACGCGACGATTAGGGACTTGAACGAGACCATGGTGGTAAAAGCTTAGAAGTTTCTTGCTTTAATCCTGAGCTGACCGGACACTGGAGTAGTCAACAGCACTGCGACGCGCACTGCTTTTATACTGTCGTCCTCCCGCTGCTAGTCGTCTTGGAGATATCAGGACCGTCTAGATCCCGTACCTGACGATCCCCTTCGATGCACACCATACCCGAATAAGCCTGAGGCCGTATATGCCCTCGAAGCCTTGAGTAGCCGCATATTGAGCGGGTAGGTTAAATTCACGATGCTACTCCAAGCAGGTATCCGGCATCCAGGACCCGGGATAATACATAGCCCAGAGCACTGGAAACAGGTGGGCGCTGTATCATAACCTTCCTGTGAAGCCGCACTGCTAAGCCATTTGGACTCGTTGCGGGGTGCGCCACGACTTCTAGACCGCGACTAAGGCCATCGTGGAATTTTACCGGAGGGGAGAATCCCACTTGGCGCTGAACGGCTCAACTCGCCGTATTCAGTGTGTTATCCTTGGAATTCTAGGCATCATGAAGACAATATAATCGTTGGTCAAGAGGTTTACTCGCTTTAGGAAACCACGGCTGTGGTTGTCCGCGGAGTATGGCTCTAAGTTTACGTGGACCGGCTTGGCCGGGTGAAGGGAGTCGACGGCCCGGTTGAAAGTAAAGACTCGATTGAACGATTTAATCTAGAGCTTGAAATCGAATTATTTCAGAACAGCCCTTGTTAGAAGAAGAAGATTATTCCTGTTTACTATCATGTAATAATGGTAGATACCTGACATAGGACATACGCCATTTCATGAATGGATTGGGTTCTAAGGTTGAGGCTATCGCCAATGTTGCCTTGTAGCAACAGAGATGATTTAATTTCCATAAGATGTCCCGGTAATGGCTATAACTATCACTGTAAATTGGCCTAGTCGTGTGTCTTGACTATTTCCGAGAGCCAAGCAGGCTAAGGTTCGCCAAGTCGATAGGGTGCCTAAGGTTTACTTTTACCTTATTACCTTAGGATATCGTGTCAAATGCGTGTAAAATTTCTTATTTGGGACATGTGACTTGCCACCTTATGCGAAATTTTCATGCTTTATAAAAAGCAAGAGGTGGATGAAAGAAATAACAAAAAAGCCGGAATCCTTTCGAGGTGTAAGTGGCTTAGGGGTGGATTCAGGGGTAGTAGATCTATTAGGATTAGGTAGTTTGTGGTTCAATACACATATCCTAACATTTACTTTATATAACATTTACCAAGGCTTATATTTAATACCTAGCATATGACTTGGACATAATGATTAAAAAAAGAAAAAGCTTTCCATAAAAATATGGTGCGGTGTAAACCTTAGGCTTTTGTGTTACCCGGAGGGTGACCTCTTGTTTAAGACAACAAACACGTGTCGATGAAGTTGAGACCATCCGTGCTGCTGGGCCGTTAGCTATTGTCTTAATTTTATTTTTAAGGTCTCGTGCAAGGTCTTTTTGAATAGGTATGCGGAAGACAACTTTCTGTCGTTGATATTTGACGCTGCTCACTTATAGAAACTATTGCCATAACCCGGAGCGACGTGACTTAGATCACTCTCCAGAGAAACAGCACCACGGTGCCGCAAGATCTTAGAGCCCAAAATAGTACATATCTATTACTGGCCGTAAATTTTGGGGGGGGGGGGGGGGGGGGGGGGGTTTTTTTTTTTAAAAAAAAAAAAAAAAAAAACAACAAAAAAAAAAAAAAAAAGGGATTAAAAAAAAAGACGAAAGTTAAAATAAAAAGGGGTGGGGGAACGAAATAAAAAAAAA
>NW_026054578.1:185871-248967 GCF_022478715.1 Daldinia decipiens | reverse complement strand
CCCGCCCCCCCCCCCCCCCCCCCCCCCCGCCCCCCCCCCCCCCCCCCCCCCCCTTTTTTTTTTATAAAAAAATCGCTCTACCCGTTCCGTAACGCTAGCTTCTCGGCTTTGACTACAAGCTTCGACTGTAAATAGAACTCCGATGTAGGTCAGGCCTTAATAAGCCTAGGAACCAAGAATTTTCTAATAAATAGCAAACCTTCCTAAGGTAGCAGAAAGTGTCTTGCGTGAATAGGTGTTCAGCCTCTGGCTTTGAAAATAGCGATCACTTCATTGCGCCTTGACAGGATATGGCGTTGAAGAGGGGAGAAGTGATATTACGAGGATGACTAAAGTTCTCTCTTTTGATGCTTGAGTACCTACCTATTACTAACTACGTGTGGCTAATTATAGCTCAGTTTTTATAACCCATATGATTTCCGAGATTTCGGAACTTCTGTAAAGACCTTGAAAAAAGTGGCGTAACTCGCCGAGACGTACATCAAGCTAGCTAGACCGCCATTGACCGCGACTCTGCTTTATCAGAATTTAGAAAAAGTCGAATAAGTTAGTGGCGCTGAGTTAGGCGGGCATCGTAGTGCTTCTAAGTCCCGTAATATTATTCCGGGCCTCAATAAGTGAACTCTCATTACCTTCCAAGTATCACTGATTATAACTAGTTATAGAAGAAGGATAACTATAGAACCGCGTCCTGAATACTCGTGAAGAAAAGGGCGGTGACGGTTCATAACTAATCGGGCTACTGATAGTGTAGACCGAGGTATGGTATACCTCGGAGCCGACAGTTGAATATATTTCTTAACCCCGTAGCTGTAAGGAGATACAGTACAATCTTTTCTCTCATGGCGCGAAATTGATCGTATGTTTTACATCAGCTCATGTGACATAACGGGCTCATAGTTTTAGGCAGGACCCTTAAGGAGGCATAGAAGCTCGATCATCCGAATGTTTCAAAGACTTCTCGCACCTTAGGGCTTTACTCGGTAAACCTGAACATGCTATAACTAATTAGAATACTTAACTCGTATTCTATGCGGTTGTGCCTGTTAAAGAACGCTCTGCTCTATTCTTAGGGAGCGGGAAGATGCGGCTGCTCCCGTGGTGCAACAGGGGTGGTTTCAAACCGTTTAAGTCGGATCTGGAGGCGTGGTGGAATGCGCCTCTTAGTTGATATTGAGGCTGGAATATGTCGGTTTCGGGGAAGGAGCTTTGTATTAACGCCTTGAATGCTTCTATTAACCCTTAACTGGAACCTAAGTGAGACATTACCTTGGCTAAGGCAACTTAATTTAGTCTGTTGGACTGTTATATTAGAATTGCCTCCATATGTACCTAAGGTTGTACTGTGTAGCTTATGCAACAGAATGAATGTATGTGCGATAATTATTGGAACTACATAGGTAGGTTTATGAATCGGTTGGGTGTGCAACTTTCGAATACTCTGTTATGGCTTCCTCCTGATAACCCTGAATGAAAACCATGTTGTCACATGTCTCATTTTCTGAGTAGTAGTGGAATATGTTGATATGAATAAACACCTTTGCTCCGGTGTTATTTCCTTGTAGGTACGGTAAACAGACAGGCATGTATTCGGACTCCGCCACGTTCCAACCGGAAAAAATGGTACAATGTCCAAAAGTCACAATATTGCGCAGGATCTTGCACCAACAGGTGCTGCGTTAACAATACCGGTATGGCCGAGCCGAGCGCCCCTCGCAGGTTTCGCTGATCTTTAGTCCGAGCAAGCCTTGAGGTTTAACTGCTATTAATCTCCTAAGGCTAAAATATGTATATAAAGTTGATACTGAAGCAACACGCTGTTGAGTATGGGTTAGTTGGGTAGTAAGGACGGCTGTTCTTGGTATCAATATCTTAAATCTTTACTTACTGGGCCGACAAGAATGGCGAAAGGGACTCCTCATATTCTAATTGTGGGCGGTGGCCTGGGGGGCTTGCTTCTCGGCCAGACACTGCGTAAGAATAAGGTCTCTTTTGAGATTTTCGAGCGAGATCGCAGTGACAATATTCGAGTCCAGGGGTGGGCGATTGGCCTCCACACGTAAGTGATCCTCAACGAGATAGAGAAGTGTGGGAGCTAATAATTAGCAAGTATGCTTGAAGAGCTCGACACGTCTATCCCCGATGATTTGCCATCACGCGATTTCGTAAACCATTTGCTGCCCCTGAAATACAACTATGAGTGTGCCTGGTATAGGCATGATCGCACTAGAAAACTTGGAGTCCGTGACGATGGCAGTGGGAAATTTATTCGTGCGAACCGTGCTCGACTTCGGAAGTGGTTAGCAACGAACATGCCGGTCCAATATGGCAAGCATGCTGTTCGCATTGAAGAACACGGTGATTCCGTAACAGTATACTTCGAAGATGGGACTTCGGCTACTGGCGATATCCTTATTGGAGCGGATGGCCCTTATAGTCCTAGTAAGTGTTTGGGGGTACCCTGGATGGAAGTATGACTGCGTGTTGACTGATCTTTAGCTAGGAAATACCTCCTAGGCGGGCAAGATGTCATCAGGAAACCACGTCAAGGGGTAATAAACGGAGAGATCATCCTAAGCGGCCGCGATATGGAGGAACAGCTCCAGATAGGGTGTTCTTGTTATCTAGTCGATGCGAGTTTGACCGATGAAGCCCCCTCGTTCCTCTTCGTTGGCCTAAGCGAGGCTTTTCCTGATGGGAAGTCCGGCAAATATTTCTTTAATTTGTTCTGGCGCGACGATGAAGCAACTAAGAAGGATTTCTGGACGTACTCGGCTAGCAGTGAGAAGTTATACGAGACAGCGTTGGAGAAAACAAAGCATCTGCCGGCCAAGTTCAGATCTATCGTAGAGAAAGTGGGACCTGAAGGAATGAAAACCCCGCCCTTACACATCTACACGTTGACCATGAACCCGGAGTCATTGCCTAAGGGAAGGGTTACGTTACTTGGTGATGCTGCACACTGTATGCCCTCATGTAAGTGGCTATGATGAATCCAGCGACTCAAAGAAGAGACTAACGCGAAAGAACAGTTCGAGGTGAAGGAGGGTTCCACGCCTTGCTCGATGCGCTCAAGCTTGGGAAGATCTTAACGAAATTGCATACAAACAATACTGAGGAAATCAAAAAGGTGCTTGGGAACTATCAAGACGAAATGATTGAAAGAGGGTCAAAGGCAGCGGAATGGTCAAGTATTGCTTTTGACGAAGCCTGGAGTGGCGAGGATGCCGGACCTCGCATTATTTGGGGTCTGCCTGTAGTGCCTCTGCCTGACGAGAAGGTTACTCTGTGACAACGTTTTGGATAAAATTGTAGATGTTGGTTAGTGTGTTGAATACTGCGTTGAAGTTGAATGGCTAGAGAATATGAAATAATACATGACATGAGCTTTCTCCAGGTTTTCGTACGCCAAGATAGATCCGTGGTCTATGGCCAATACCCCAAGTAATACCCTTACATTAAAAATGCTAAAAACGTATATAACCTAGTTGGGCCTTGGCCTCATAATGTCTCCTATATCTTCTGATCAGATAGTAGGGTTGTCGAAACTGTTAGGAAGAGGCGACAAGCGTCGGCTCAATCAACACTGGGTTGCTTTCATCCATGAGACCCCAAGAACACTGTAGTAGCCATCGACGTTAGTGTCTGGATATATGAAAAGATATAAATGTACTTACCAAACCACTACCACCGCAAGTCCCTCTCATATTTTCTCCGACAGCGAAATGCTGTGTCCCGGCCAGGACCTTGTAATAATCCTCTCCGTTCACCGTTAAGTTAGCCGTGAGCGTGAACTTCACATCGAAGTCCTCGGTTGGCGACGAGTAGTTGCTGTTTGCCTTAATAATCTCGATAGTCCACTTTGAGATTGAATCCGAAATGGCAGTTTGGTTTCCTGTCGTGCACGAAACAGTACGCCCATATGGCTCTTCAGTAGACCACGTCCAATCCACTGTGCAGTTCGCCTTGCTCGGTTCGAATGAGGCTCCTGAACCTGCGGGAATGGAGTTGGGGTTTGCGATAGTTGCCCATAGGTGAGCGAGAGGGCTACTTCCTGGACGGCCTGAAGGAGAGTATGTAGATAGTCTGGTTACTTCCCATGGCTTTAGATCTCCTTGAGGTTGTTGATGTTGCTCGGATGAGCGGCCGAGGGCGAAGAGGCTCGCAAGAGCGAAGAACTTGAGGTTTCTCATTTTGTCGTAAGATCTGTATGTAAAACCGGTATGTTAAAGCTGGGTGATGCATACGTTGACTTACAACTGGAACGGGCTCACTCAAAGGTTATATATAGTTCTCTGCTCGAATTATGGTTTGCTACCATGGCGTAACGTTAGCATATAGGGTAACGGTGGCTGATCTAGACCGAGTTTATTACGAAAGTCGGCGTAGAAGGATCTATACTCAGACGTTGTCATCACGGACGTCGAATCGGCTAAATTGCCGCGATCGAATCATTGACTATGATATTTCTCACTGGACCTCAGACACTGAATACGAGATACGTGACCAATGATGATAAAATTTATTTATAACGTGATGCATATGCATGTATCGTTGCTCAGACCTTGTTCCTTGCTTCGTCTAAGCTATGGCACGTTATGTATAGAGGTAGGCATGGACTTAATCGATTGTATAGAACTGGATGAACATTATGCGACACTGAAATATTTATCCATGTATATGAAACCTAATATAATTCACTTTTTAGTAAACTCATCACTAACCTCTACTAGGACGATACCGCAATGTTCTAGTAGACGTAACCGTGTGCTCTTACGCGCTCGTGTCTATCTCCCAGCTCCACCAGAAGCTGGCTTTGACCCGGGCTCATCTGGCCATGCGCGAAACATATCACCAAGTTTGTCTAGTGGCGCTGTCATGAGGCCAGCAGCAGTCTCGTATGGCGGCTTATTCGGCGCGCTCGGGTGGCTACGTGTTGGCGTGAATACCTTCGTCATTTCGAATTGCTGGGCTAGTTCTCTCGATCTTGTCGGCCGTAGTGCCTGTTCTAGTTTGACGAGATCATGTTCTTCCTCTTGCTGAATATGAATTTTGAGATCCGTCATCAGCGACTCGAGAGTTGGGATAAAACCACTATCGTCAGGGGTCATGTTCTGGAACTTGTAGAGCTGCTCTTTAGCCTGGGTGGCGAGAATTTGTTAGTACACTGTTCGACGTAACTCGAACGACTTGTATAAGGATGTGCTACACGTACTATCTGATGCTCTTCTCGGTCCTTATCGGCTATCTCTTTCCCGTTGTTGAGGCCTGTCTCCATTGAAGGATATACAACTAGCTCCTCGGCTATTGCATGTCTCGTCAGCTCCCACACAAAGGCATTTTGGTATCGCCGCTGAGTATCGTGATCCTTTGAATTGATAATCTTGTCGTGGTATTTCTCAATTTGCCGGTGGTCCTGCTTTATCACCGACGAGATGCTGCCTGCCTGGGTAGGAGTCTGTGCTGGGTCATTCGGGGAACGATTGTCCCGAGTCGTCTGATTGTCAGAATACGGACGAAGTAAGGTTATAGGAGTCGGCGGCACAGATAGTTGCCGTGCTCCAAAGTTCTTCTTCCATGCCAGTCGAAGCGATTGTCGGAACATGGTAATAAGTGCTTAAACTGTCAACGTATCGCGATTCTCAAGCTTAGTATCTCCAAGATCGATCCATGGCAACGTCGATAGCTTAAGAGCCGCGAACAGGTCCATTGATATCAATCGTATCTGTGTCAATCATCGCGTCAAGGATTCTAACGAATGACGGTCATTCTCGTCATTAAGACGTATTTGACGAGTTCTAGTCCGATCTATTCTAAACGCCATGACGAACGGTAGTAATTATAAATCGTTCGCAATATGGAAAATCGCAGTAGCTAGGCATAAACAGTAGTATCATGTATTAGCTTCCACGATCTACGAGATATTTGAATCTAGTAACTGGTCATTGGCTAGGTGCTCCTGAGCGGCAAGCTTTACGTAGAGGAAAGAGGAATAAGATGGATCATGACGAGAGGAAATGAGATCGACTATGATCCCTGGTACACGAATAAATTGTACCCTTGTGATTTAAATAACATCGAATATGTAATTATGAGCACATAACCAACACACTCAGGGATGAACATCTGCAAAGGAAAGACTTTTTGATTTTATGATAATTAAGCTCTTGATCATCAAATTCATCAACACATGTACCTACCTACCTACGTACTAAATATATATCCAAAATAAAGAATTAAATACACAGAATCAGAATCTAGCGCCAAGTTCCCTCGACAGCGATCGCAGACGAGCCGCACGAGTTCGGCACCGTGTACGAGCGGTTCGGATCGCTCTCCCACGTGGCAGCCCCGTTGCTCGCCACCTTAACAAACTTATACTCGAACTTGCGGCCCGGCGCGAGGCTCAGGGAGAGCGTCCACAGGGGCTTGGAAGCCGTGTACTGGGCGGCCGACATAGCCGGCGCAGCCGCGACGTCCCAATTGCCGAGCTCGGGGATCGAGCCCACGAGCTTAATCGTGTCCCCGTACGATGTTACGACGGCCTGGTTGAATGTCAGTGCTACGCTACTAGTGGTGGCGGTACACGCGGCGGTGCTGGTTGCGGGCGCCGAGGACGAACTGGTCGTTGTCGATACGGAGCCGCCGTCGGTGATGGCGATGTCCGCGCACGACAGGTATACCTGAGGCGTCTGGAATGAGTTCCACTTGAACGAGAGCAGCGTGTGGTTGGACACGAATTCTGGAATCTTGATCTTCTTGGTGACTGTGTAGCCCCCTGCGATGGTCGTGAAGCACGAGTTCAGCGCCGCTTTATCCACGCCCTGGCACTTGGTCTGGTCGCCGCTGTCGAATCCGTTGCACGTGAACCAGTCGTTTCGGTAGCACGCCTGGCCCTGGGTGCAGTCAGGATTGTATCCGCAGTCCTGGCCGTTAACGTCAGTGCAAGGGAGAAGGCCCTCTTCGAAGCAGTCTTCGGCAGCCTGCTTCTCTTCCTCAGTGGGGAGATAGTTAGGGTCGAGGAACTTGTCGACGATAGCCTGGTCCTGGCAGATGCGGTACGCGAACATCCCGCCGTGGTCACCGTTGTGGTCGACGCACCACTCAACATCGACAACCTGGCCGGGAGAGTACGTGGCTACGATTTTGTTTCCCCAGTCTGCCGATGGCTGGTTGTAGTCAAAGCTCACGCGGGCGTTGTACCCGCAAGGGCCTGAGCGGCCGACCTTTGCCTCATCGACATCCGGCCAGGCTGTCACTGGCTCGAGAATCGTGCATTCCGGACAAGTATCCCTCCCAGACTATATTGATTAAAACAGCGAATCAGCTTCATTAGAACCCCGAAGCTTATCAAGGTAAGTGAACATACCTCCGCTCCTTGGCGAGTGCGACTTGCGGGTATAGTCAAGTACCCGTGGCCCTGAATGAGGGTGATGAGGCCGGAGCCGGCTAGCGCAACGATCGCTTTCATCTTGAAGCGTCGGGAAAGTTGAACTGGCGTAGAGTCTCGAGAGTGCTAAGAATGCGAGGACTAAAGATGATCTTGTGGTTGTCAAAACTCATGTACTCGACTTCATGGCAAGCTGGTCTGCTGATATATACCTCTCTCATCAACCTAATGCTCATATCGGCTGTATCGCGGCATATACGTGAAAAGGACCGAGATTTCGAATGGGGATGGCGGAGGAAGCTGTTGCTTCATCTGCAGCTAATGTCGCTCTGCTCTATGATATACCGCCGAGGTCATTTCCAACTTGTCGGCCCCGCTCCTACGCTATAGTTGTCCACTCGGAGGAAGTTTTCTGGGGAAGTGGTGTTATACCTAGCATTAGGCCTCATAGCTCCGGGCGTTCATCGGTAGCTCTAGGCGCATATTGTCTTGTAGAGGAGGACCCCGGATTACAGCTCTGATGCAATGCATGAACCTAGGCCATATATAGAATTATCTTGGAGCCGATGACTATCCTGGATCTTGGGTCGATTCTTAAGACGGGGAAACTCCACATTTACAGGGGATACCTGATCTGGGGTTGCTTGGAGAGTCCGCTAAGGATCTCCCCGTTTGACAGCCCTGGCGTGGGCCAAAATACATGTGATCTGGTCCGAGAAAGCGCCGGGTGGAACGATTCTAGAGTTGGCTCGATGTCCGGCGGCTCTTGTGCTGTCGTAGATCCCTCAAACGCATTGCCAGCATTAAAGCTCCCTCAGCCTCCGAGCTCTAAACGAATCATCAGCTATAAACTCTGCTGGCAGACCCCGCTTTGGACATTAGACCTCTTAACAGATCAGTTATACTTACTCAAATGAGTCGTGACAACTTCGTTGAGTCGACAAGTAATGGGCCGAATTGGTATTTTAAACCCCTTAAGATTAGGTACGAAGTAATCTGGGGAGAAACCCAATATTTCTAGGAAATACATATTTTTGTAATGCCAATCATATTAACAGACTCGTGGTGGGTGCCCATTAATCATACATCCTCCGTTCGCCGTGACATCATCATCATGAACAGCTTTCCCGAATGAGTCTCCCTTTCCTCCTGCTCATTATTTGTTGTTCATCCATCCAGTCGTCAACGGTAAAGGGGGTCGGGTATCAAGCTCAAGAGACTAAAGAAAAAAGAAAGAAAGAAGATCTCATGAACTATTCCTCCGGCTATGCAATCAACAGGAGGGATATTCTCTACCCAGCAGATTACTACCGTTGACTTATGCACAATAGTCCTTTCGCCGTATCAACTTTTCGAGTAAAAAATACTTGCAGACTAGGCCACTCGACCACCCATACACCTCAAGATGAGTAGCCCCCCCATATACCAACGATTCCACCTGCGCCTATCGCTTCTACGTAAGTGTAAGTCCAGACAGACTCTCCGTAGCCGAGGCTTGGTCGACTTCATCTGGCTGCCACACTGCCTCGATGATGCTCATGCGGCAACCCTTCGGTCTGGTGACGCCCTTCGACAATAAGTTAGAATATTAGTCTTCAATTTTGAAGGAAGCAAGAAACTTACTTTGAAGACGAACCCATCTCCAGCCATGTCGAACAGCTGTTTGAAGTCTTCTTCCCCACGCTCCTGTGCGTTCAGCAAGCTCATCATGACAAGGTCCATGCTTCTTATTAAGCGCTCATCCCAAGGGTTTTCGGTGCCAGGCTCTCGGAGGCAGTGGTCATTGATGATAATTCGGGCGCCCGGTTTTAGTGCCGGAATTAGGTTACGGAGGATCTGGACAGCATAAGGTGTCGAATAGTTGTGCATGATCCAGCGGAAGAAGTACACATCGGCGCCATGGATGGGTTGCTCTTTGAAGAAGTCATGCTCCTGGAATCGGATGCGCTTAGCGATCTTAACATCTGCGCATATGGGCTTCGGCGCGCTCTCGACGGTACTAGGGAGGTCCTGTACCACGAACTTGATATTCTTGTACACCTCAGCCAGATGCACATCCACGAAGCCATGACTACCTCCTACATCGACCAAAGTTCCGCCGCGGGCGTCCACGTCCGTCAGGTCGCAGCCCTCTAATAGGTACCATAGTTCGTATCCTTCACCTCCCGTGAGGCTGTTCATAGCCTGCGCCATGCGCTCAGCGTACTTGGGGTCCTTTCCAACTGTAACGAACATAGGCTCTAGGTCAACTGTATCGAAGGCGAAGTTGAATCCAGTGCGGGTAAGGCTCGTTGCTTCGGGATACGTCCTTAGGGCTTTGACCACTTGAGCGGATGCCGGGTAAACACTCTCTGTATTGAATATCACCCAGGCCTGTAGATCTTGATCCTCGGCTAGTAGTCGTGATGCGGCCGTATGTGCGATTACGCCTGGCTTTAGTTCCTGGAACACATGGTTCGTCATAGCATGTCGCAGCAAGCGGGCGAGGTTGATCGGGTCAAGAGAGGTTTTGGCCTGGAGCTCTGAGAAAGTGATGGAACCGTCAAGGGGCACAAGTGTTGCTAGGATATAATATCAGTATCTCATGGATAAATAGCATACGGGTATCGTAGACATACCGAGCCCAAAATTGTTGATAAGCTGTAGGCTCTGGGTGTTTAGGAACTGTTTTATTAAGTCAGTATGATAATAGATGCCTAGATACGTATATTGTGTCAAGGAGAATATAAGAAGTAGAAACGCAGAGAGGAACTTACATCCCAAGCCATCCATCGAACCGTCTCTCGGGGTCCGACCATAAGATCATGCAGCTCCTGGGTAGCATGAATGACTTCTCTGCGGCTTCTAGAAACGTCATCCGGCATAATAGGAAAGTCACCAGGCGCGTCTGCGTCGAATCTTGGAGCTAGAAGGTCATTGTTTTTGAAGTAGGCCTCGACTTTCTCGGTCTCGGAGGCAATTTTCTGCGCGAGCGCAATCATCTTCGACGACGCCATCGTGGGAGGAGTGTTCCTTCTCGGAAAGCTCGCAACTCGGATGTTGTTATTAGGCTCTTCTCTATGGAGCTTCTGCTTGTGATGTTTATTTTCTAGCGTACTTGTCGGCAGTTCAAGCGTGTGCTTAAGGTTCTGTCTTTTGTGCTCCGTACTGGAAGAAGTTGCCATGGGTGAAGTCGGGTGGAGCCAGGCAGCCAATCTAAGCCTAACCATTTTTGCTCCTAGGTAATGGTACCGACAGCAACGATTGTGATAGTAACTTCTGCGTAATGTGCCGAGATTTGCGACGGAATTAAAGTAGGCCGCCAACGCGAATGCAAATATGTATACCTACTAACAGGTATAAGACAGAGAACAACAGCAGTTTTAACAGACAAAATTAGAGGAACAAGCTATACACAATAGGAAGTATGCAATGATGTGGTATTGGAAAAATAGGCCAGGTGAATATGAAGGTAACTTGGGAAATGAGGTTGGGCTGTACAGATCATAAACATTTAACCTTTATAAACTCAGGAATCATTATACGCCGGAGTGGTGTCAACGTTGTGTAAATGAACCCGGGAGCTTCTAGGTAGCTTAGAAGAAGAGAAACAGACCGGGGCTATAAATATTGTATTACTCCCTGAAAGGTGCTTATTACGCGAGACAACTGGTGCTAGGATTTGAAGATCATAGATGAATGAAGTCAAACTAGAAGATCCATACACACACCCTGCTAATAAGAAAGTTAGTATTCTCATTGGTTTGAGGTTGTTCTCTGTCTGGCGTCCTCTCCTAGTTTCCTTCGTCTAGTTTCCATGAATGATCTTTCTCTTTCCAGATACAGTATATCTTGTCTTAGAACAAAGCCCCGCAAGAGCAAGTCAATATGCTGGATGCTGCATACCTAAGTAAAAAATAATCTTGGCCTCTTCCCTCTATGAAGAGGTTAATACCTAAGTATGCAGGCTTAGTCGACAAGGAGAAGAGCTATCTAGAGACGGAATTGGTATCGTTAACGTTTAAGATTTGGCGCTGGATGGGATACCTTACTGAATCAGTAGGAGCTCTTATAAGAGGTGAGATAGATATATGTCTAGGAAAAACTGGTCATAAGTAGGTAATTAAGATAAGACAACTCCAGGGATCTTCCGGACCAGAGAACTGGTTGACAGCTACCGGGGACTTGGTCTTGGGTCCAAGAGGCGTTCTCTTGTGGTGTGTGACACAGCAGACATGTGAAAAAAACCGTGGTTCTCTTCACTTTTCGGTACAAGCAGCCGGGGAGGCGAGGGAGAGAAAATCTGTGTGCGCGTGTATTGTCTCCGTAGTGGTAAGGGATTGGAGGAATTCGTCCAACAAAGTGGGATCGCGAGAGACACGCAGCTCTTAGACGGCGATTACCTTTTTTCTACATTTGTATAACCCGACGTGTCTTAGGCCATAAGGACCCAGTGACTTGGTTCCCAACAACTAGAACGGTCAGGATTCCGACGACCTGGAAATTCTAAGGGAACGTAGACACAAGTGTAGATTTTGTTATGCGACTGTTCTGGCTGGTTGGTTGTGTGTGTTGTTCGGCCGTCGTGCGGACCTGCTGTGGGCTGTTTGGCTGCAGTTATCCTTTTCTTGCCCGGGTGTCTGCACTGCAGTGGGCTGTTACCCCTGTACATTTGTAAGCCGGTTTATTTTTGTGTAGTGCTTCTACCTAGTAAACCTACGGCTGATAATGATTAATATCTAATCTCACAAGTGCTTAAGGCATTGGTTTTGTTTAAGTCTACCTATACACTTAGGCCGTTGATACGTATTTGAAGCCTATTCCTCATAACCAAAGACTATAAAGCCACTCCGGAAAATGGTAGACCTTTCGGGGTCCTATCTTCATATTTTGCTGTAGACCTCTCCAGCGTCAAGTGAAAGTAAAATCTGTCAGACTTAGGCACTCAGGTTTAGTATTAGATTTATACCTGTGAATGCCATACATAAAGTGAGTGTCAGGGTAATTGAATTGAACTATTAGCACCTGTTCTTATATCCTCTTTCGAGAGTGCTGCACGCCTCTTATATACCCCTAATCTACTTATACCTTGACATTTAGTACCTGCCCAACGTAGTTGGCTACTTGTGGTATTTTTCTCATTGAATCTCAATGCTAGAGAGGATGAATTGGTAGCCATTATAACTGACTTCAGAAGCAGATAGGTCCCATGATAGCAGTCATCGGGCTAAAAATTATATGCACAGAGTTCCAGGGGAAAGGAACCCTGGATTGCTTTTCCTAGCTAATGATAATGGTTGGCTCTTGAGCGTGTTACCTGATGACTAAAACAGCACCTATATCGCGAGTTGGAGTCTAAAAGGGGCTATGGATATCTAAATATGGCAATGAGCGATGGGATCTTGGTTAAGTTTAGATGAAAACCAGCCTGCCGGTTCGATCTCATCTAAGAAGTAAAAGGCTTAGCCCGGGGATGCTACGATATAACGGCTAATTTTAGACTGACTATTTCAGATGACATCTTAGAGCTTGAGGCACCGGTTTAACATATACGTGTAAATGTTTTTATATAATATATTCGAGAAACCCTATCGGTGGTGATCACGGTGTTTCAAGGAAGTAAGGCTTACTTAAATCTTGAATTAAAAGATGCCAAATGCATCGCTGAAAGTGATATATTATGATAGGTACCTACCTGGTAACTAGCTGGGCAGTTATTATTCGTCATTCAAAATGCATAGGCTAGGTATCTATTAGTATCCGAATTAGACTCTTTACTATTATCTACTAACAATCACCACAGGGTAACCTGGCGTGGCGACAACTTCATTATAACTACCTGATACTGTCGTTACAAGAAGCGTCAGACAAATATGTTGTCGGATTATTTATCCAATCTTCTAATATAATCTTCAATGTCTCTAAATCCAATAGCTCATTAATTGAAGCCATCGTAATAATCAGACCTCAATGTGTAAAAAGCCTTACGACGATCATGAATCTTCGTAGAGAAAAATAGCCCCCATCTAACGAACTCCTAAAACCAACTGGTAGGAAAAGACTTAATCTATCTAGAAGATATTCAGGAAAGGGAAGAAACAAGATGAATCTTAGGGCTGTTGCGATTGTATCTATGTTGCTGGTGCTTGATATGGCATGACCTCTTAACTATATGTACGGTTTCAGCATCTTATTGTAACACCTGCTCAAGGGTATGTCAAGCGACTTAGCTCATTGGGGCATTTATTCATGCGTATTCATGGTCTAGAAGTCAGTATATAAGTGCCTTCATCAATCTAGGATCTTTAGGACAAGGGGGTCAGGACAAGGGGGTCTCCTTATCTATTCAGGGGCCGCTGCACTTCTAAGTTCTTCGGAGAGTAACGCGTCAAGTAAAGTAGGTACTAATTAATATGCAGGACGCCTGGGGTAGACATAGGTACCTAAGGTAGCATCTTCCAAAAAAGGGGCATAATACATGAGTGGCGTTGGTGCTTGCTATCTGGTTGGCTGCAATAAGGCCGTTAGGATTTGTCACGCCTCTGATGCAGCCACTGACAGTTGTCCCATTTCAAGGCGGGAAGTTGCGATACTTTAAAAGATCAAAGATCACTTTTAGGAGGATGCGAGTATGTACGCCAAGAAATAAATACACACGCTGTGCAAGTAGAACTTTAGCACGTCCAAATATCACCAAACCTGCTGTTCCTAGATAGTCGCACAACAGATATCAGCACACTACTACCTCGTAGGTATGTCGTGGAATATCGTGCGAGACCTGGGGCCATAGGAGATAGGTAGCTGGAAGGGTTGAATATGTCATCCCACCTCTCTACCGGCAACTGACCGCATAGAGCTTCGGCAACCTTTTCGTCTAGGTTCTCTTGCACTGGGTATATTTCTCATATCCCGCCCCGTTTAGCTTAGAGGAGAGGAGGGGCGGAGGTTCTAAGGCGTGCTTGTTCCTTTCCTCGTTGCCACCTGCAAATCCGCGTCATATTCACTCGCGTTCTATCGTCAGCAGCGGCAACTGTGCGTATGTGCGCGGTTACTTGCCTGACGTGACAGCGGCCGTTGCTGCATGGAGCTCGTTTTGGAGGTAGAAAGGCTCACTGTGTACTTGTGTATGGGATGGTGATGATATCGGCGATTCTGGATCCGGATAGGCGAATGCCAGTGAACTTGGGGTACCTACATAGACAAGCGGTGACGAATCATCGTCTGGAGCCTAAGGTGCGTATTTGATTGCCTCGGCGTATGGCACTTAGATATCCCGTAACTATCTGTACCTAGCCAGAAAAAACAAGCAAACAAAACTGATGCTCGAGATCTTGGTAAGATGTGGTCGGTGTGGGGGAGGTAAGAACTTAATCGAAGTGAAATGTGATATAATATTGGCGATGAGGTATACTAGGAGAGGAGAACGTTTCATTTCTCGTGTATATGTCGCGCGTGTGTAGACTAAAAGCGCACAGAAGTTCGTTTGACAGGTTTCCGACGCCATCGGGTGTTACCCCTGGCGGGCATCGCATGTGATAAAAATATACACACCTAACGGATATATACTGTTTTTAGAAGTAAACAAAATGTGTGATATGAAGTGAGGCTTCCTCTCTATATTTTATCGTGTAGCATCTTATACGTATATTGATGAATATTGCTGTATCATTTTTAATCATCTTCATTAGGTACTAGGCGACTTCTTCGTCGTACTCAAGAGCCGTGAACGTTTATGGTGGAGAGAACCATGTATACAGTATATGAAAGATGTTTCCTATTCCGGCTATGGATGGGTGCTATTCTCCAATGATGACAGCTCCTGCGAGCAAGGGTAGCTAAACGTCTAAAATGAGCCAAACTAGTGTCGGTTGATACCGCAGTCAATCTCAATATTCCCCCTCTTCTCCCAATTACATTCGTATTTTGGGTTCCATTATGCGAGATCCCTGTCTCCTAACTACTACTCGGGCGAATACCAGTACTCCAGTCACTGGCCACCAGGTTTCTGGCCGTAAACACAGACGAGCGGCATGTACAACAACAATGAGTTGTCATGATACCCCTTTCGAACCGATACCAGGAAGGTCTCGACCTCCTCTCTTCCCCAGTGAAGTCCTCTAGTCATCGGCCCGAGCGCAATAGCTTGAATACCATCCAGTAGGATCTTCTTCCAATACAGCCCAACGCTCTTCAAGGTTTTGTTTTTCGGCCACGTACCGATGGGTATGTGAAAGACGCGTTCGGTTACGTTGATATATCCGCACTGTCGCATTAAAGCGGCTATCCGACCTTCATCCGAAAACCTGAAGTCGACGCCGAGACTTTCAAGTCCTTCATCCACGTATTTCCAGTACTGGGCGACTGGATGGTCCTCCTCAAGGGTATTGTTACTGCTCATAGGGAAATGATAGATTTCTTGTAGCTCCAACCAGCCCCCAGGTTTTAAGTGTCTAATTAAATAGTATTTAGCTCAAATACTTGACTTTGAATAGGTATATCATGCCTGGGAAGTGGAACTCACTCATAGGACGTCGTTAGCAATTGATCCCAGTCTTTTATAGCCATGATTGTGTGTCGAGAATGTATATAGTCGAAGTGATTTAACGGATGAAGCCACTCGCTTTCTACGTCGTCAACCATGAATCGGACATTAGGTGGCACCCATTGCGGCTGAATAGGACTTAAGTCTACACCAAGAATATTTGCGCTGGGATAAGCATCGCCCACTGGGCAGGTCAGTACTTGGATAGCTAAACGATCATAAAATAAGAGAGGATAGGCTTACTCTCGATCGCCCAGATTCCAGTGCCTGTTCCGACGTCAAGTATCTCATGGGGATTGTCTCCTATGGGCGCGAAGTGTAGTTTTTGGCACAACAACTTGACCATAGCATGCTTCATATCCTCTCGTTCCTGTTCGACATCATCATTCGGAAAGTTGTACCGACCTTCCCTGAACTTGTGGTATCTCCTACCATTCTCGAATGAAAAGTCCCATATACTTGAAGAAACAGAGGTAGACGCGCTTGTTGCCGAATCTGATTCGTATCCGCCATCGGTGACGGATTCGTCATCCAGCATGGCGGTTCTGGCCTCGAGTTGATCAGCTATCTCGAAACTGTCTTCCAGTTGCTGTGAATCCTGCAATAGATCCCGCGTATCTCTATACGGGCTGTTCTCGTCCTGTGACGCCATAGGCGATGGTTGCGGTGTTTGTATGGGATAGACATCTGCACTAAGACTATCATTCGCTGGACAGAGCATTGAACATTTTCCACCATCATGAGGCCCTGGAGGGACTAGCTGTAAGCTGCAGTTCAGTTTTATTGGAAATCCATTACAGTTGGTAGGATAGGTCGAGAGTGGACAGGGATGTTCACCAGATCGATCCTGGGAGATTATGCTATTCGCGTTGTTAGGATGAGTTCCTCCCACGATGTTTACTTGGGGACTCGGTAGGGTAATTGGTGTGCTGTTTTTTTCGTCCCCCTGAACTTGAACTGGAGAGAAATCTTTCGGTGTGTAATGTGATATGCCTGGATGAAGATGGGTGTTGACTTGGTATTGAAGCTTCGGAGAGACAAGGACAGTTGAACCACGACCGAAGTCTGCCATGGTCAACGAAGAAGTGAATAGATATCCAGACAATTAATGAAACTTGTCGTTATATGTCATTAGTCAGGTGATGGATAGTGATCTGAGACATTCAAGCAGCCATGCGTGTATGCATCTGGTCCTGAAGTTATCGGACAGGCTCGACTAATATTATTGAAAGAAAATGGGGAACACCCTCGGTTTTCCATTGGCGCCGACAGTGTCTGCTATTCTTTGCGTAGCCATGGCGGTCGTATCACATTGTGAATGGCAGATGGAATACAATTATTCTGATGTGGCTACTAAAGAGATTGGTAGCATCAGGCTCGGATGCCCGCATGAGCACCAGAAGTGGTGAATAGGTAGTCTGGATGACAAAGGTATCCGCGTAATGAGGACTGCAATACCGATACACGGCAGCTCGCCTGTAAAGGTCAATCTGCGGGTGAGTACGTACAATAGGAAATAAACAAGAGATCGTAAATAGTATCGACACAATTCTACGTTGATATTTACCACCGAGTATTTCGCTCAAAAGTAAAAAGAAAATGAGGCAATAGGTTATAAACGTATATATTTAAACGATCGTATTTTATATTTATAGTCTTGTCATGTATGCATATAATAAACTGGGTGGTTTTTAGTATTGCATGGTCTCCGTAAATAGGTACCTACATAACATCATCCCCCGATTCGTCCCCATCAGTCAAGGGTCAGGGGTTCGGATAGACGACTCAACCATCCCCCACTTACTCCTAAAACAGCACTCCAGATTTCTAATCGGATCTTTGTGTAGTTCGACTTCACAACCGTCATACTAGTTTAGAGCATGGATATGACGAATTTGTAACGAAGATATGCCTTTTAGAGAATACTAATATCATTCCTGGACGATTGTTTTCGGTTCTAATAGTGATTGGTCCCTGTGCTTGTGATTCGGGTTTTGTGTCTTGTTGCGTCCGTAAGAAGACAGCAACGGAACGATTGAACAAAAGTGACATCACGAGCCGAGATTTGCAGTTTGCTACAAACTGAAACAAACAGTCGACAGAACAGGTAAATACAGGAACCCAAAGGAAGTCATTGGTTATGATGGCCAACTGCATATATTTCTCCGAGATGACAACATCCCAAACCTGTTCCCCTTCAGGAATCCAGCAATTGTCCAATGGATGGTTATCTCCCGGCACCACACAGCCGCGCCTAGTCTACTAAATCCCGTGCTCTGTCATCATGATTAATTATATAGTACCTAGGTTGGACATAGAGGGGGCAAGCTCCGGCATAATGCAATCTTTCTCTTAACCTTTTATAAGTACCTAAGCTCTTGACAGGCCGGGGAATCATCAGTACTACTAGAACTAGTAGAAACTATTGATATATAATTTATAGTTAGGTAAAATATTAGCAAATTGATGGCTAGGCAAAGTATGTAAGCAATATATCTTGGATTATTATCAGGCTTTATCTCGTTAGGAACTCTGAGGGTATCCTTACGAAAGATGGAGAGGGATATTGAAACAACGCAAGTGCTTAACCTAGTATATTGTAGGCCGACCAAGCTTCGAAGGATACAAGCTAGATCTACAAATGGCCCTACATGCTGTTTATTTTTCCGTTGCGTTACTTTCCCAACACGAGCTCCCAAGGCCAAGGGACCGGCCCATTATGAAACAGGACCTAACGGTCGAACCGAAGCGTTAGGAAAACATTCCTGTGATAGAACACGAGTAACTATCCTACTACATGTACCCGTAAGCTCCGAGTTTGGAATGCTTTGTTGTAAGAGGTAGGCACTTAGATAGGATATTTAGTTCTATATTCCCGAAGCGGACGCGCACTCACTTAACCTAGTAAGTATTGACACAGGTGTTACTATTTAGAGCAAGGAAGCTTGGTGACACAGCTCCCTTCGCCTCCTCGATATCGCTTTACATGCATGGTCATCACCATCGCTGCCGCACGCCGGACTCGCCGTCCCATTTATATATACGGCAAAGAGTGAAAAAAAAAGGGGGGGCAAAGGACCAACGGAGGTTTCTCCTTGATAGGAGATGAGCTACCCTGTAAAAGCCCCTGAGTGCGGGGAATCCCTGATATTCTACATACCTGGCACCCAACGCCATTTCACTATAGGACCCGCGCTCTGATAGCTATCATTTTCCCTCCTCGTCGGTGCTGCGGTGTTAACCCTAAACACGTATTCACGAATATAAATTAATCAAACCCGAGGGGTGTAACTCCAAGGTAAATGGCGCCGAGCAAGGCTTTCACGTATTGCGAGGGCGTGCCGTCATGGAACCCGACGACATATGTGGCTGACGCGGCGCTACACGAACGCGTCGAAGCGTTCCTCGCTAGCGATGATTTCCAGTCCGCTGTCGTAGCCTCCTTTGCGCTACCGCATCCCCGCCGTGATCCCTACGTCTACCATGCTATCGTTAGCGTTACCTTGGCCGAAGTCCAACATATCGTCTCACTTGGACGTCAGAACGCCTTCCATGCCTGGTACTTCGAGCCTGCACCCGCACCTACACCCGCACCCTCACCCTCTACCCAAGACGATGCAGATGCAAACCCCGAGCAAACTCCACCCTCGAAAAAACTAAGAGCTCTCCCACCACCTCCACGCCCCGACATCGACGCCTACCTCTCCATCTTCGACCCCAGCACCTCGACCCCCTCCGCCCTCAAGACCTTCCTCTCCAACGCCAAGAAGGGCAGCCTACGCGCCGAGATAGCCAGCTACCTACAGTCGAAGCGATACCTACACCCGGCGCTCGCCTCGCAACTCACCATCCCCAAGCAGAACAAGAGCAAGAACAAAAACAGCACCACCAACAACGTCCCGCCGAACCCTTATTTAACGTTCCTAAACTGGAGCTGCCGCAACCTCGAATGGGCCGGCCCCAGCGTCTCCTCGACCCTAGCCGGCAACCGCTCGCACCACGTACTGCCCGTCCTAATGCACCACTTCGGATGCGCCTGTCCCAGCCACGAAGCTCTCGCGATCCTGCGCGTGCTCGCCGCGGGGCGCGAGGTCTTGGACCTAGGGTCCGGCGGGGGATACTGGAGCTTCATGCTGCGCCAATACGGCGTCCGCGCGGTGCCTGTGGACAGCGCCCAGAGCGCGTGGCGCGTGAACTGGGTGTCCGACACGACGATCGCCGACGGCGCCGAGTGGCTGCGCAAGCGACGGCGCAACAACAACAATAACAAATCCTCGGCCGGAAATAGCAAGCCCGAAACCGAAATAGACCCCGACGAAGCGGTCCTGCTCCTCGTATACCCCATCGTCGGGGGCACCATTGCCGGCGGCGAAGAGGGCGGTTTCACGCGGCTCATGATGGATGCGTATTCCGGGGACACGCTAGCCGTGGTCGGGACGCAGAATCACAACGGGTACACGGGATTTCGGGACCTGAGCATGGACGAGTATATGGAACGGGAGCGTGCGGACGAGGGCTGGGTCAAGGTTGTTCAGATCGCGCTACCGAGCTTCCCGGGCAAAGACGAGGCGCTGTTCGTCTTCCAACGTGGCACCAGGGCCCCAACTAGTACCGGCGACACCACTGTAGTTAGCCAGATAGATAATAGCAGTGGTAGTAATTCGAAGAAAGATAGCACATGACTGAACGATCCCCTACGGAGCTCTATAGTGCTTAGTTTGTATTGCCATACCTTACTCTCGTCTCTAATGTGGCACTTTAGGAGACCTATTATAGGTTATAGGTAGGAAATAAAAGAGTGACTTTGAAACTGGCATTAATAGCATAAACGCGCATCTTGATAGGCAATGACTGGCTTAATATAAGGCAGAAACTATTTGTATTAAGGCAATTGAAAAGACATTGGGAGTTGAGGAGACCCCTACTCTGATGTTTTCCATGACTTATCTCATTAACCTTCGTCAATCACAACTGCATTTCGGTAAAAGCTCTCCGCATAGGTACCTAAGGTAGCTAAGAAAAATAAGCCAATAGCACATTGTCACCCACGGGCGAAATCCACGGGCGAAATCCATCAGCCTATCATGTTACCATGATGGGTGGTGGTAGTATTTCCCTATATCTCAAACAACAACATCGATCTGAGCAGGAACGAGTCCTCCACTTAGATTTGTAAATACTACCCAGGTAGGTAGTTAGACATATTCCAACATGGAAAGGTTGGAATTCCACCATCTCGAAATATTAACTCTCCAACCTTCCAAGGTTGCTTCCCCTCTTTGCAAAGTTGTGGCTCTGAAAGTCATATTAGACACTATAACCCTTTCTTTGACTGCCATCCGTTGCACCCCTGACATGTTTCGCTAGCTTTTAGGCTTAACCGCCCTTGATATTTGCATGCTATAGGCCACGAAGATGGGGAGGGACCCATGCATCAGATTGCTTCATTTGCCTATTCTCCTTCTGCGTCGTGCGTTGAGTGAGTGATAACGGCTTTGTTTCATTTGGTGAACTAGAAGCACCTCCTTTCCCTGAGCCAAGCTGGAACACGTCGCCGGCTGGTTTCTCTTCGGATGACTCGCCGAAACGACGTCGAGCATGTGATTTCGTCTCGGGCTTCTCTAAAGGACCTCGGAGATGAGGAGGCATTCGTTGCTCAGGGCTCTGGACTCGTTGTACATGAGATGGCTGGAGTGCCCCCCTGCGACTTTGAACGTGAGAGGCACCCTGGTGGATGGATGGCGATACAACTCCGATGCGCTTCTCAGATTCATTCGCACCATTCTTAGATTTCATCTCCTTTTTTTGAGCTATTTCTTCCATGAAAGCCAAGAGACTGTGGTTCTCAGCCATCTTTTCCTGGATTTCTACGAGTTTGTTGGGTGGAGCTTTCATAAGCTCTTTGATCAGATCCTCCTTCTCTTGGGTAAGTGTCCGAATTGCTATTTTTGGGTCAATAGCGGGAAGTAGTTCCTCCATTTCAGCAGGAAGATGATTAGAAAGACCAGATAGTCTCGTATTAGCCGTGGATCGGGGAGGCGAGACAGTTTCTGAAGCTTTTCCGGTCTGTACAACTGCGGTCGGAGACTTCAAAGCTACTACTCCGCTGTTAGAAGCTCGAGGAGTCTGGCTGGCGACGTGTGGGCTTTCTCTCGGGGACTTCATAGAAGTCACATGAGGTGTAATAGGGTCTCGGCGGCGAATAGGCAGGTTAATTGAGTTCAACCAAATGCTACATTTATCGTGCAACGCGGGATCCTTAAGCAGCAGCTCAGTCTGGCGGCCTTTAATCTCTTCAAAAACTAACCATATGTTAACAGCAATCACTAATGATAGTGCCTCAGTGTACTTACAGTCGGAGATGCTCTTTACTATTGCCAGGGGGGATCCTGTACGAGTAAGGAAGTGGTTGTGTATGGCTACCGATAAATAAGAGGCAGAAACCTCCAGCCGTCTTTGAATGACGCTGAGGTGGTTCGGATTGACACCAGGAGGCATATTGACACTAGGAATGCACTTGCTGATTTCTCCAAACAGCCGATTAACAGCCAGATGTGTAGAATCGGTTGATTCTTTGATCCACTTTGGCTCATCCCAATCCCTACACCGTTCTTCATATGGTTTTGAGAAGCCAAAGTATTTAAGGCACATGTCTGCAACCACGGCCGAAGTAGAGCGGTGCTCTATGATATTGAAGATTTCATGGCAGTCCCTGTAATCGGGATGATCGTTTCCAAGAAACATGTGAAAAGCGGCTCTAGCGCTTCGACCAAAAGGCAACACCCAGTATCCGGGCCAAGCAGCGAACGAGTCATATACAAGGTGCTTTATATGTCTTTCCTGCGACTTCCTATTGCCACCGAAAGCACCTCCGAGAAACTCAAGTCGCTGCTCGTTCCCTGTGGCCACGGCACCTACTCCAAGCTTCTCCCACTTCTGTTTGAAGTAGCTCAGTGGCTTGTGCTGGCGGGGACCAACTAACTTCTGCCAGTCATCGTTATCGGCCTCAAAGCTAAATGAGTGGTCTCCATGCCCGGCGGACAATCGACTTGCGAGGGTGTTGTGGATCTTCACTTTGAAAGCCACAATCGCATCTTGCTGCTGCTGTGAAGGCTTTGCCGGACCGGGAAACCTCCCATCCTTCTTCTCCTTGTCAAGTTGATCCCAGTCAATAAAGGGACATGACCAACTTAAGAAACTTTCAACAACATCCTTTGCAAATATTGCGCCAAACTGCCTTGCAAGGAACTCTGTGCGGTCTGCCCGCATTCTTCTAGCCGGTGGTTGACAAAAGGACGGATTGACTAGCCAACCTGCAGAAAATAGAGCAGGGGTAATGACGATAGCATCAACATGCTTTCCAAGTACCTCGCGCATTCGCTCACTTGTGACCTGGAGCTTAGGATCAGTATTTCCGAAGAAGACGTCCTGCTCTAGTGTAGTAAGGCCACAAATGATAATGACTAGGGGAAGACCCTTCCCTTCAGCGAGCCTAGACTTGTCCGAAAGCGCCATAAGGAAATCCTCTATAAGTTTTTCGGCTGATGATTCAACCTTAATCTCGTCGTCTCGTTTCTGGTGACTTCCATGACGGTCGGTGTATGAAGAGGATGCGGCAGCGACATTGACCAGGCGATGGTCCTTGCCGTGGACGTAATGTTCAGGGTAATCCTTTACAATACTGACAACATCACACTGGGAAAGCCACGTCTGAGCTTTCGAGTGAGTCTCGCCACAGAGGAGTGCTTTGAATGCTAAGAAGTCGGCAATGTGCCAACCGAGGTCATCAGTACCTGCACGCTCGTGAGACACAGCGCAGAGACCGATAACTCCGGAATCGGGGCTGATGTCTGGAATGGTATGTGTGACGAATGAGGCATCAAGTACCTCATGAGTGGCATTGATACCGACGGGAACGAAGGTAGGGGCCGATGGTGTGAGAGGCCTTCCCGCAGACCCAGCAGTCCACTTCGGAGCAGACATCGTGATGGGCTAAGTAGCCAGATATCGAGATGTAGTAGTGATTCTACGTGGATACTACCTAGGTAGACTTAGTATGATATACTTAGGTAACTGTGTGAAAGTAGAGGGGGGTAGGTAGCGTTGATGGGGTAAACAATAATGATAAAGTACCCTGAATTATGTAGAAGAGAATGCCGCGGTGGATATGCGAGGTAGTATAGGGAAGTGACTCGTGGGTGGTTTAGTCTAGGGATAATATTGGAGGAAGGAAAGCCGTCGTCTTGTACGGCACCAGTTCTAGGGTGGAAGTCAAGCGATATGATATAATGAGGGGTTGGGGGAAGGGTAACAATCAGAATAATAGAAAGCAGGGGAACTTACGGCGCGTAGTATTCCTAGGAGAATAATAGGCGAGGGAAAAGATTTACTACAGTTGAGCCTTGGGATAAATCTTGGAACAGGATGATGCGATTTTCTGCCTGTAATTTAATTTAAGCAACACGTCACCTCTGGTAGGAGGGATGGTAAGAGGTACCTACCTAAGGCAAGTTCTGTAAATTACTTAGGAGGGGAGTGGAAGGTGCGTAGCTTTAGCATGAGTCTCTAGATTAAGGCATGTACGAATCTTCGTGGATGCTATTAGTAGGTTTTAGGGGGTAGGTAAGAAGTATGTTGTGTATTTGTAGGTGCGCATAATAAAGGCTCACAAGAAAAACAATCATGGTACTGGAAACCCCAACATGTTCTAGCAAGTTCTAACATGTAGGCATCTACACTGCTATATACCTGGTAGGCAACTGCAGCTACAGCTGCCAAGGATGGTGACGCCGACTATACACGCCTACGTACGTATCTGTAAATATTTGTAAATATCAGGGGAGTACTGTCATTCCTATCTCGTTCAGGGGGGGCCTTCTTTTGCAACATATAAGAGACCAGAGGCTCGAAAATATAACATATATATGGTTTATATGGAAACTTTCAGTCCTTCTGCTTTGTCTATCATATTTTAGGCAGATACTCTCCTTAATTCATGGCTTTATCCGGCTGCGTGTTTATATGGGTACTCTTCTAAAAGGACTGCTACTCGTTACGTTGAAATCACGAAGCCACACCAGCTAATCATATCGACTCACGTTTTTATCTGTCAATGATAATGTACAGTCAAGCTCATTTTCAATGTGTGGGCATTCAGTCATTGTTCCCGGTATTGACTTACACGCAGTTGACCTACTTCTTACCGGCTCGTTCATAGTCGAGCGCACGTTCATGAGGATACCTTTATACTGCTACGTTTTATTAGATATATTTGGTGGTTCAAGCCTTAATATAGTTACTGCTGCTTATGTATAAAATATTCATGGAAAATATATCGGTAAAAGCCTCGGGAGGTCAACACCAAGTTGTGTTCTTGATAAACAAAGCTAAATTCTGGCATCGAACCTTATTCATAGGATGTTCAGTGGTGGTAGGTTAGTACCTCCTAAGGGATTTATTAAGGATAAACTACATCCTTTTATTATCATTAGGCTTATATTGGGCCACAGCAAATATTCTTTCTTAATTTGAACTTGGGGGTTCTAAGATAGCTACTACTCGGTAAGAATATACATTTAGAAGTTGGGAATCGGCACTCCTTTGGAAATTTCACAAACAACAAACTTATTTATTAGATCTGGGATGAAACTTAGGCTATGAATACTTGGGTGTAGATATTACGAATAAGTTTACTGCTCTTACAGCGTGTGAAGCTATATGCAAAATTAAGTGTTCTGGGGGGACTTTGCTAGGATCTACGTACGATAACTTTATCATTGAACCCGGGTTTAAGATAGGGTGAAAACATAAGCTCAGTTCAAATCTCAAAGGTCTGAGAGCCTTATTTATGCGGGTTTACTTATTTATGATTGTCAAAAAGTTGTTAATTCTGGCACGTGAAGGAGCTCATGCATCAACGGGATCCTCCGGCTCCAACGTTCGTTTACAACGCGCGGGGCCGTCCCCGCCTTATTCAACTACATACTGGCAAAACTCTACCGGACACGTATTCTGGAATCTCAAGTTGAAAATAGCGGGTGTATCATGCGGTTTCTTGGCGTTTTGACGTTATTACTCTGGGCTGTTCGAAGCTATGCTTGGGATACTGGAGGAATACCCATGATAGTCCTTGAAGATAGCAAGATATCGGCACAAAACATCGTTACTTGGGATAGCCATTCATTATATGTGAAGGGAGAAAGAGTCATGGTTATGAGCGGCGAGTTCCATCCATGGAGGCTACCCGTCCCATCCTTATGGCTTGATATTTTTCAAAAAATTAAGGCGTTGGGATTCAATTGCGTATCTTTCTATAGCAACTGGGCTCTGTTGGAAGGGAAACCAGGCAATTTCTCAGCTGAAGGTGTATTTTCCTACGAGCAATTTTTCGAAGTCGCAACTAAAGCTGGTATTTATCTTATCGCAGTGAGTATTTCTCAAACTCCCGAGCAGAACTAGCTAAACAGAACAAGCGACCCGGACCTTATATAAATGCCGAAGTGAGCTTTGGTGGGTTCCCCGGATGGCTCCAACGTGTCAAGGGACACCTAAGGACGTCGGATGACGACTACTTGGCGGCTACAGACAAGTTAGCCTCAAGATCGCCATGGAAATAAGTTCCCAACTGACTCGGACAGCTATGCCGCTCAAATCGGTGCCATTATTGCGAAAGCCCAAATTACTAATGGCGGCCCTGTAATACTTTATCAACCTGAGAATGAGTATACGGTCGGCGTCTCCATCCCATTCCCCAGCGGCAAGTACATGCAATATGTAGAGGACCAGGCTCGGAACGCGGGAATTGTCGTACCTCTCATCAGCAACGACGCAGCCCCCCTGGGAACTAACGCTCCGGGTACGGGGTTGGGTGCAGTGGATATTTACGTGAGCTACACTAAACGATATTACTGCACTGAAGATTCTGACAAGAATTAGGGACACGATGCCTATCCGGTTATGTTTGACTGCGTTAGTATCCTCATGTTCATAATACCAGTGACGCTGATAGATCTAGCAAAACCCTTCCACCTGGCCGCCACTGGCATTATCGGGAATCTATCACCAGACCCACGAACTACAGAGTCCGTCAACCCCTTTCTCTCTCGTGGAGGTTGGTAACTGGATTTTTTATACTATTTAAGCTGCTCCCACTAAATCTATCGCCAGTTCCAAGGTGGCGCCTATGATCCTTGGGGAGGTCCGGGGTTCAACAATTGTGCAGCATTTATCAACCACGAATTTGAACGTGTCTTCTTCAAGAACAATTTTGCGGCAGGGGCAACTATCCACAATATATACATGGTTAGTCACGATCGGGGTATTCTCGCATCTTTACTGAATTGCTGCTAGATTTTCGGAGGGACCAATTGGGGTAATATTGGACACCCAGGAGGGTATACATCTTACGATTATGGAGCGGTAGGTGGGAGCCTTTCTACCTAGGAAATGTATATTAACTCAGATTTGCTTTAGGCTATATCAGAAGACAGATCGCTTACGAGAGAGAAATATTCGGAACTAAAGTTACAGGCCGAGTGGTTGAAGGTATCACCAGATTATCTGACTGCGGAGCCCGGAGCTGCCCTGGTGTGGACATATGCTAATAATGCTGCCATCACGGTAACTCGGCTTGCTGGAAATAGTACAGCTGGTAGCGGGTCATTCTTCATCGTCCGCCATAGTGACTATTCTAGAATTGCCTCGGATAATTACACGATGAAGCTTCCAACGTTGAAAGGAGAGATCTCGATCCCCACATTATTTGATGATCTTACTCTCTATGGCAGGGACTCAAAGATCATAGTTACCGACTATGACGTTCGAGGAATCAAACTCCTATATTCTACCGCAGAAATTCTAACACACCAGAAGTTCGAAAACTCCACTGTTCTTCTTGTTTATGGTGGACCGAATGAAATGAACGAGCTTGCCGTGCAAATTAAGGACACCACTTCAGTTATATCAGATAACTCCGTTAAGGTGAATAGGACAGGAGACCTCATAACTTTAGCTTGGTCTACTCCAGAAGCAAGGAATATTGTTCAAATTGATAATTTTCACATCTACATTCTAGGTAGGTAGGGTGCATTATTTTGCTCGCATGACCAAAGCTAATAGAAAAGTGTAGATCGAAATTCTGCTTATAGTTATTGGGTACCTGAGATTAATAAGTCATCATCACTAATTATTAATGGGCCATATCTCGTTAGATCCGCCTCTTTCAAGAATGGCGTACTATCACTCTCCGCAGATTTTAATAGATCGACGATCGTTGAGGTTATCGGAGCACCCCAAAACACGGCCGTTCTTAATATCAACGGGAAGGCAACTGAGTTTGAGGTGGAAGATGGAAGAATAGTAACAGACATTCAATACTCGGTTCCAACGCTCGATATTCCTGCTCTCTCTGGGTTATCCTGGAAATACCTCGACTCGCTTCCTGAGATTCGGACGGATTATGATGATTCTACTTGGTTGGCAGCAGACCACCAGTCAACAAACAATTCATACCAGACTCTACAGACACCGACCTCCCTCTTCGCTAGCGATTACGGATTTAACGCCGGGGTGTTGCTCTTCAGGGGCCATTTCACTGCCAAAGGCACCGAGAAGTCTTTTGAAATCAAAACCCAGGGTGGCACCGCTTACGGCCACTCGGTCTGGCTAAACAGTACCTTTATAGGATCATGGGTCGGCAGCTCCAGCGCTTCGAGCTACGACGCAACGTATAAGCTTCAAAATCTTTTACAGGGGGAATCGTACGTTTTGACGATCGTGATCGACCATATGGGACTAGACGGCAATTACGTCCCAGGCATCGACACCGGTAAAGCGCCTCGCGGGATTCTCAACTATCGCCTCGCTAGCTCATTATTAGACAGCACCCCTATATCGTGGAAGATCACTGGCAACCTCGGTGGTGAAGACTACGTAGATCGTACCCGGGGTCCCCTGAATGAGGGCGGCCTCTACGCTGAAAGGCAGGGCTACCACTTTCCGCAGCCTCCCAATGAGGCTTTTACCCTAGGTTCGCCATTCTCGGCGCCGGGGAAACCCGGTGTATTATTCTATACTGCACCGCTTTCGCTCGACCTCCCTTCTACTACATACGACATTCCGCTCTCCTTCTCTTTTCGCAATATCGCTGGTGGGGCTGTGCGGATCCAGCTGTATGTGAACGGGTGGCAGTTTGGTAAGTACGTACCCCACATCGGGCCTCAGACACGATTCCCAGTTCCAGAGGGGATCCTAAACTACAACGGCGAGAATTGGATTGGTTTGGCAATATGGCGCATGGAAGAGAGCGGCGACGCGGCCGTGGTCGATTTTAGACTCGAGACTGGCGAGCCAGTTTTGACGGGACGTGATCCTGTGGTCTTGGTGGAGAGTCCGGCGTGGTCGTTACGCCAGGGAGCTTATTGATCTTTGACGTCTTGCTATATTACAGCATGATTATGCATAAATTTATAGCACCTGGTTGTGGACGTGGAAATAAACTGCACCAGCATAATTTCTAGATTGATAGAAGTATGATGCTATGATTTATAAACGACGTGGGCATCTATATAGTTCTCAGGGTGGATATCTCGGGATGATTTAGGGGCAGAGTACTTTGCTCTATCACATTGCCCTCTCAAAGTCCTAGGGGCACTTGGTAGCTAAATTCCGGCAAGCCAGCAAACTGAGGAAACGAATTTCCCGTAACCTGGTAACGCTCTAGGGGTAGGAAGCTCTCCAAATTAGACTTGACACAGCCAGTCTTCTCTAGTGCCCGGCCCTCAAACCGATCTTCAATCCACTTCAGCCAGGTCTGTCTCGTGGCATCAAGAGTAGGTACATGCCATGTTCCATTAACAACCAGGTACTCCAGATCTCCGCTGGGGACGGCTTTGCAGGTGGCATGAACAGTTGCAGCCGTGGCATTTTCGGGGATATAATAGTCTTCCGTGCCATGGATAACAAGAAGTGGGCCTTTGAAGGCTTTCCGTCCCGCATTTGCCAGCTTGCCGTACGCATCAACGTACCAGGTCTTGTCGTAGCCATCCTGGATGATATTATCACCCGATAAGAAAAGCTGCGTCGAAACGCCTATTCCGCCCTCAACTTCTTGCAAGAGCTTCGTTCGCGCGATGCCCAACGGAGTTAGCCACGTGCTAAGGTCGAAGTCTGGGAAGATGCTGGGTAGAATCATCCCAATCCACGGTAATATGAAACCGATTTCACCGACGAACGCGTCTGTAGTGGGACTCACGGCGATTGTACCGATATACCCATCCACAAGCCCCTTAAATTCATCATATCCCTTGGCCGCAAGTACTTCGGCAACACCCCACGCAACGCCACCACCTTGACTATGGCCTATAACAGCGAAACGTTCGTCCAAAATATTAGGAAAGGCCTCTAGGGAGGCTTGAAAGGCGTAGAGAGCATCGTGTCCGGATGTCTGCGACATTAGATACTGGTGGGGGATCTCGCTACCATCCCAGGACTTGTGGATACCAAGGCCAGCGTAGTCGGGCGCCACCACGGCATAACCTGCAAGGGCCAGGGTAAAGGGTGCCTCGCTGCCATACCAAAGCGCCCTATGTGTCGAAGGGCCGGCTGAGGCGAAGAAACCCTCTGTACCGTGTGTCCAGAGTACGGCAGGTGCTTTAGTAGACTCGCTGCCGTTCCCTGTTTGGAGCTTCTTAGGCGTGAAGGGCCAGAGGATAAAAGCCGAGGCGGGGACAACGGTTCCGTTGAGGTTCGAAGTTGTGTAGAGAATACGCGAGAGCGCTGTGTTGGGGGGGATAACAAAAGACGACGCATTTGTGAACTCCTGGACCTTAAGAAGGGTACCAGGTATTGGCGTTCCGGAAAGTGGTGGGAGCTCGTAGAAGCTGTCCTGGGCAGGACCACCGTTGGCGAGTTGGGAGCGGTCGAAGTTGATAGCAATGTTGATGTTAGTGACTGCTGTTGATGACAGGTTTGCAGACTCTATCTGTGAGCTTGATAGAGCAAAGCTAGAGTTGAATCCCGTCGACTGCTCAACGTTCAGCGGCGCTTGAGCCTCGACAAGTGACACCATGAATGAGACAGCGGCTAGTAAGGTTTGTAAAGAATACATTGCAACCACTTCTCTTCAAGTTGGTTCCAGCCTGTTAGTGATCCTTGGTGTCAAGCTAATTCTACATAACTCAAGGCGAGTGATGGCCATGGTTATATACGCGAAAATGAATATACTGTTGATTGGCCATGATAACTATCTGTACATATCTCCCATTTGACCATAGCACATTACATTGCCTATTCTAGCACCATTTTCAATACCATGATTACCAACAGCCGTTCCACGGAAATCCGTGGATAAGTACTTAGGTAGTTAGCGCCGAAAAGCTGCTGACGCAAAAGCGCCGGAAAATGATGTTGGTGATATTACGATGGTATCCATCTGTAATTCCTGGTGATCTTTAAATCCGTGAGAAGGGTAAAAGGGAGTGATGTTATGAAGGATTTATCCGATATCTTTATAATCCAAGGCTGCTGACGAATGTGACGCACCTGCTTCTATATAATCAGGTACCTTGCGCATAGTATAGTCTAATTGAAGAATTGGTGATCTTTAAAACCAACAATCGCTAAAAGTCAAGGCGGCATTCCGCAATCGCAGCTTTAACTGATAACTAAGAGATAAGAAACGACGCGTCTTGTAACCAGGTACGATGAAGTATAAATTATAATATTTGACCGTTCTGTATTAAACAGAGCCGAACTCTAGAGTCTACATACGATATGAGCGCAACTCCAAATAATGGTGGAGATATGACAAAATCAATTCGTCATTAGATGGTCCATCCAATATTTTCCTTCATGTCTTGGGTGTCTGCATGGGCGTGGCGTAGGGCGCGTTTGACAAGCGGGGGTTCATATATATTTTTCTGTATATATGTGACCTTTTAAGTGCTTAAGTTTAGATGGGGGATGTGATGATTAGATCTATCTTTAAGAGAAAATCCGCTTACGACATAACTGATTTCGAGGTGCTGGTATTTGAACAAGATGTCCAAGTCTGTATCAGTTGATAATTTCCCAAAGCCAACCTCTATTACGGGTGGCTGTCTCTGTGGCTCCATAAGATACCGTGTCGACTTCCCGAAGGACCACGATTTCTTAAAAGCAGTAAGTGAGAATATGTCTAAGGATGTAAAATTATGAAATTCGTGGACTCAGACGAAGCCTCTTATACCGCATCGCCTAGCTGCTGGAAGCGAATAGAGAGAGGACGATAATCTATTCAACGGCTTGCAATAGCATTGAGCTGCCCCGACTAACAAGACTCAATATAGAGCGGAAGTTGTCAATGTACGCAATGCCGACGGAACACGGGCGCACTGATCTTCATCGTACATACCGCTCCGCTCAGCAGTTTTACGTTCCTCACGTCCACGGAGACGTTAAAGATATTCTACGCGACACCGGGTGTTCAGCGCGCGTTCTGTACAAATTGCGGCAGCTTTCTGTACTGGCGGAATGAGTCGGTTGAGGACATTGATCTTGCGGTAGGGTGCGTGGATCCCGAGCATCTATCCGAGTTTGGATTCGCGCTTGCGAATTCATCAGGGCACAACGTGTGGTGTCAGAACGAGATCAAGGGCGTCACCGACCATATTCTCATCAAGAAGAGAGGAATTAAATGGTCTAGAAATAGCGGGAGTGCTAAGTTATGAGCGAGTATGGTAGAAGGATTTTGTCTATGTTAACGCTACTATCAATGGAATTCATAGTCTCGAAAAGCTTCACGAAATGTTGTAATCGCTAGGTTAGTGGTAATTATGCCAATTCGGAAAGCTGAATGTGATATCGACCTAAGATGGGTAGATTCTAGAGCCAATCAAAAAGGAGTACCACAGAAATGGTCTAGTAATATAAACAAAACTTGCAAAAAAAATTCTCATCCAATAAAGCATCAGTGGTTTAGTGGTAAAATCCATCGTTGCCATCGATGGGCCCCGCGTTCGATTCGCGGCTGATGCATTTCTTTTGCTGTTTTCTACCATGGTATGGGTTTTTATTTTTATTTTTTCGGCTTACCATTTTATTTTATTTTATTTTATTTTCGTAAAGGACCTAGTCATGCATCCAAGTCCATACCCGTCTTCGGAATACCTGGTAAGCAAATGCTCATATCTCTTCACTTATATAACACGCAATATCACGCGCTAGAACATTCAGTTTAAAATATGTTTAAATCAACTCATTATTCTCTATGCATGCTATATGTACCTATTATACATTTCACATTAACATAACTATACCAACACACACTCGTCCAACCAATCCCCCCTACTTTCCTCTTACAAAACGAGAGCCACAACAGCCAACAGGCCAAGGCTCAAAGAAGCAACCTTAGCCGAGCCGGCGGTAACTACCGGTGCCGTAGGGTACGAGGTCGAGGCCGAGCAGCCAGCGCCGTTGCACACGATGGCGGTGTATCCGCTGCCGGCGGAAGTAGTCGTGGGTGCGACGGGGTATCCCGTGCCGGCGCTGTAAGACGAGACGGTGCCGTTGGTGTTGCCGTTGTTGTAGCCGCTCTTGCCCGTGGGGTAGACGGCGACGGTCAGCGTGGTGGACACGGACTGCACGCTGGGGGAAGAGGCGGCTGGGGTGTTCACGACGGGATAGCTAGATGCGGCAGCGGTCTGCACGCTGTTAGACGCTAAGGGGTAGCTGGACACCGCGGCAGTCTGTACGTCGTTGGACGGCGAGGCCTGGTGGTATTGGTTGCCGCCGCCGACGGGGTACGAGGCTACGCCAGAGGTAGTGGGCTTGGTCTCGGCCGTCGTCTTAACGGTGGTAGGGACAATCGTGGTCTCAATGGCAACGGTCTCGGTGGTGACGGAGCCGACGGGGCAGTTGGTCACGCTGGGCGGGCACTTGGTGATGGTGCTGATGCGGGTGCTGTAGATGGTGCTTGTGTAGGGAACGGCAGTGGGGTTCTGTGTCGGCTTTTGCGTCTCGGTGACAGGGCACACGGTGGTGTACAGAGCAATCGTCTTGGTAACGACGGAACCCTTAGCCGGGCAGTTGGTGACGCTAGGGGCGCACGACGTCACGGTGTAAACGGTAGTAGAATAGACGGTGCTGGTCGTGTACTCCGTGGTGGAGGCGCTACCGGTAGGGTAAGGAGACGAGGTTGCGCTCACAGACTGGGTCTCGGAGACGCTGTTCGAAGCACTGGAAGTCAGGGAAGCGGTAGGATAGCTGCTAGCCGAGGCATTGTTCGAAACACTGGATGTGACCGATACGGTAGGGTAGCTGCTGGTTGAGACGCTGTAAGTGGACGACTCGGCGAATGAGCTGGAGGTCTCATCAGGAGGGCAGTCGTCTTCCGAAGAAGTGGCCGAGGCGCTGTACGAAGAGCTAGAGATGGTGGAGATTACTGAGAGAGTGCTGCTGCTTGTAATCAATGAGCTTGTCAAGGACTCTGTGGCAGTCGCGATGCTGGAAGACGATGTGCTGTCCGCGTAGGTTTCGCTAGCAGATGCTGAGCTGCTGGAGGTAAAGTCGTAAGAAGACGATGTGGAAAACACGCTGCTGCTAGTTGCCGCGCTGGAGGCCGAGGAGCTAGTGGAGCTGGAGGAGCTGGAACTGAAAACTGAGGAGCTGGTAGACGTAGCAATATAGCTTGAGCTGGAAGCACTGCTTGATGTCACAAGATATCCTGAGCTGGAGGTGCTGCTGGATGTAGCAATGTAGCTTGAGCTCGAAGCACTGCTTAATGTGGCAACAGAGCTGGAAGTAGAGATGCTGCTGCTAGTGCTAGAGGCAAAGCTCGAGGTAGACGTAGTGCTGGCCGTCGAGGAAATAGACGAGCTGGTGGTGCTGACGGTCGACAAGGTGGAAAAGCTAGTGGAAGAGCTAGTGGAGGAGCTTGTGGTGGAGCTTGTAGTGGACGAAGTCGTAGCCGAGCTGCTAGTTGTAACAGGCTTGCAGACATCCCCGTCACAGCCACCGCACTTCAAGGCCTCAGCAACCAAGTTGTAGTAGTTCTTTCCTGCAAGATTCTTGTTCTGAGAGGCATAATAGGCATCCCACAACATGGCACCGCCGAAGTGCTCCTTCTTCTTGTACGTGCAGATCAGATCCTGAGCCTGTTGAGCCGGGATGTAGCCGCTTCCGAGTAGGCCAACAGCGGAAGCGCTGCCGGGAAGACCGATGAAGAGCTCAGCGGCGCTGTTAACACCGCCGCTGATGAAGCTCTCCCAGTCATTATAGTTGAAGCCAGTGGTCCAGGCCTCGCAGATGGGGTTGTTATAGAACTGGATCCAGATCTTGTCGAACTTAGCCTGCTGAAGGATGATCTTCATCTGGAAATAATCAGTAGACTGCGGGCATTGCGGAGCAGCAGTGAGAAGAATGCTCTTGCTGTCAGCGGTGATGAGGTCACGAAGATGGTTCACCATGTTGACATATGGCTGCTGGTTGCCTAATAATGCTAGTCAGTATATATACCTAGGTAGGTAGACATATACTAGTACGGCCACGAATTTTGACGCGACCGAAATTAGGGAGCGAAATAAAGGGGTAGAACTTACTGAACTTGGTCTCGATGTCGAAATCGAAACCATCGACAGTGATGTGTTCCGTGCTGCTGATATCGAAAGGTCGAGGCCCCTTGTAGCCGCTCTTGAAAGGACCGAACGCCTTGTAAAGGAAGTCGGCGAAATCTATACCAGCCTGTACAGAGGAGAGGGTATAGTTGCTCGAGGAAGTGAATTCTCCTCCGATAGAAAGCAACACCTTCTTGCCCAGCTGCTGACACTTCTTGATGTCATCCTTGATGAAAGAACACGAGCTGAGAAGCTTAGAGTTCCGGTTGTTGTTGACATAAACCTCGGCCGCACAGTGAGCAGCAAAGTTTGTGCCCGGGTATCCAGTGCCGTTTCCATTTTCGGGAGAGTTGTTCACGAAACCAAGAGTAACATAGTCGATGCTATCGGACTCGCAGTGCGTACCAAGACTATCGGTGTCAGGTCCTGATTGTCCCTATAAATAGGAGTAAGTATATATGAGAGATATATCTGATAATGCAATATCATACCCAATAAGCATTCAGCTTATAGTCTTTGGTGTAAGTAGCAAAAGCAGAGGAAGCCGAAAGGGCGGCAACCAAAACTGAAATTTTCAACTGCATCTTGAACGACGTATTAAGAGATTATGTGATACGTAAAGATCGTAAAGTGGCCAAGGCCGTAATGAATGTGATCGTCAAGCTACTCAACGAAAGGACGCAAACAAGACGTTTGCCACGGCTGGCTAATATGCCGTTTCTTGTCAACTCAACTGGTGGTGATGAGAAAAAAAAGAAAAGAAAAAAGAGAGAGAGACAGAAGGCGGCGCGGTTATGAACGAAGAGCAACCATTCGAACCCAGCGATTCTCGCCCGAGTTAGGGGTTGGCTATCCTGCATAGTGACAGCCGTACACTAGAGTATAGTGAGGTCCTACAATGTGTGACTAAAATTTAAGGCATGAGATAGGTCCGTTCTAAGTCGGTGCCTACTTATCTCCTGCCTAATAATTTCCCGAATCTCATGGAGTGAGATTGAGTTGTCCCGAATGGGACTTCGCGCCGAAGCGACCCATGATAGTAGGCAGAAGAGTCATCGCCCGATCAGTTACAATATACCAAAAGTACACAGCGCTGCTAGAATTAGGAAGGTTATCAAATTCAGGAACAAGCATAGCGCTCAGCCTAGAACTTAGCTCTCTCTAAATGTGGTTGACGGGGTTGACAGGGGACAGCGATTGGCCGGCTGCGAGGGCCGGATATTGAAAGCATCTCCACGGCGCAGCGGGAAGCCTATAGGCCAAAGAACGGCCCTGCGTGGAGATCGATTAAGATCTAGACAGACTAGGCTAACCTAGGGGCTTGCTTCTTCGTCAGACCATTTGAGGCTCGCTTAGATCGAGATTGTTTAATGGGGAGTTTTTTGTGAAGAGGGAAAGATCATCGCTCTCGACGACGACAACCGAGGAATAAGGCTATCGACTAAAAAGCTTTGGAGTAGAGTATACAGTCTTCATATTTGGTTGCTATCATAATTCACAATTCTCCCTTTTCACCTTGATTATGATGTTGTAACCCTACCGAAGCGCCTTTTAATCATGTTTAACATGCCTTAAAGAGGACCATGTTTTTTTCACCTGTGGAGTCTTGAGCGCTACCAACTAGCTAAGCGCGAGAGCTCGACTAGGCCGCCGAACTTCTTTAGCACCTGATCTACCTTATAGACAGACTTATCCCCCTTTAAGTTCCTCTTAGTGTCGGCGGTACTTATATAACGAGCAACACTCTAGGTAGATGGTGACGCGGTGCGTCCATATTTTGTTTGAAATGCCCAAAAATGGACTTTCAGCAACTGTTAATCCCGCCATAATGACGTTACCCTAGCTCTCCCTCTGTGTTCGTCGCAATTGAACTCGGCTTTTGATGATACTCGTTAAAATCCGACGGAACTGCTAGCCTGATACGCGGGACCTGACGCCGGTAAGATTACCCAAAACTGATTATATGGATTTACTCCTCGGCGTTGTCGATTCTGGTCACAGCGCTTACGGCTGATTATGCGCGTAACCCAATTTATGTGGTGAGCTCCGCTGCTGGCCGGAGGAGAAAAAATTACGTTGCATCAGATCGCTGCCAAACATGTTCCCAGGCACAGGTTTGGAAAGAGAAGCTGAGGGAGGGCATCTTAGTCTATGCTAAAGTGGTAAACATGGTAGGTATTTATGTTATATATACACTGTATATTAAAGATCATATAATTGACTTAAATAAGTGTAGTGACGATGATGAGCTTGTTAGGTGTATAATATATGAGTTGACATCCTCTTTAATGTTGATCTGTAAGACCGGTTTTACTACTTAACTTTGGTATTCTTAAAAGATTTACCTATCCAATTGGAACAGATCCCTCTATTCTTTATATTTCTCCAGGATATGTTAAGGCAATATTCTGTACCACCAACAGGACAGTCCAGTACTTAAACTGCCTTGCATGGGTTCATAGCTCATAATTGTAGTCTCCAGGTTTCAAGACAGTCCAAGCTGTGTAATAGGGCGGGAACGAAGAGGGAAATGTAGTCGCAACAGACCCCACGTTCTCCTTATGACCCCTCACTGGCCGCGGTGGCACAGGAGGAGGGTACCTCTCCACGAGGTTCCGAGGAAATATGCCCTCTTTCTTCACGCCAAAGTCATCGACATACTCGCCATTATACCAGTCGATCTCTTCTTCACCAGTAACTGTTATTATCTGGCCAAGTCTGAATGAGAGATCCTCCGCGTGATCCGATATATAATCGTAGGTGGCCTTCGTCGTAAACGGCACTGAAGTTACCGTGCCGAAGTCGTGGTTCTGGCTGATCTCGACGGGGTTAGATAAAAGGTCAAGCCTAAGGTTTGATATATCCTCCAATCCGTTAGTAAGCTGAGGGGCCGACGAGCTTGAGGCTTCTTGTTGATGTTCCAGGCTGAGGGCTGACCAAGGTGGGGACAAATTGCTTAAGGGAAACATATCCTGTAACAATAGCATCGGGTCTATTCCAGGAATCGGCATTTTCGCAGCGATCCCATCAGCTCCGTCGAAGGCCTGTTTCTGCCTGATAGACGACTGAAATTCTTCATACAGCTCGGTCTGGACATCACGAATGATTCCTTCTAGTTGACTTTTCAGCGCGTCGGCGACATTCCTCTCTGCCGAGTCTAATGATTCGTCAATTTTATTCTCCAGAACTCGATAGATTCTCCGGAAGAGTTCCTTCTGTAGGAATTCATCATAGCTCTTCGCTGTCGGTCTAAGTTCAGGAGAACTCTCGACGGAACTCGTCTCGAGATAGTTCCCGTAGTCTGTCTTGATTAGATACGCTGGACGACTATGGAGGAACGAAACAGACTCACAGGGCGAGGGTAAATCTACAGGATCATCGGCAGGGAAAAGTACAGTGTACACATGTCTCCATTTGTCTTCTTCCGTTTTACTATTAAATTCCTTGTTCCGGATTCGAAGCAATTTTTCGGTAGTAGGATCAATGCCCTCCCTTAGTTGTTTTGGTGTAAGCTCGCAGGGGCGATCTTGTCTTGTATGCTTCTCCAAAGAAAGATCCGAATCAAACGCTGCATTACATCGAGAGCAACATGGTGGTAGTCTATGTGCCCTATAAAGGTGTTCCCTACTCCTTGATCAGGGCCTGAAAATTCATCACAAATCGTATCACTCTTGGTGTAGGATAGACTCACTTCACTCGATGTACCGAATGAAATCCAGGGCCGTAACAAGCTCCTTTGAGCGAGTAATTTCTTGGTAGGTGTCGATAACGGTTCCGTTGATAATATGGACATGCAAATCTCTCTGCTGGATTGGTTCCAACATTATAAGTAGCTAATTTTCTTCGTTTTGGTTGTTGCTGATCATCACCTTCCTCGTCCCCGTTATTGCCGTCACCTCTTGGTAGAGGGCGTTTCCCCTTAGCATCATAACCCTTGTTTTGTCGATTGTTAGAAGGGCTGGCGGAGATCGAGCCTCCTCTAGGAGCATTAGATGGGCCGGATTCTCCGTCTTCCATTACACCCGAAGTAGCAAGACGAGTATATGTAGAGTATACCATATCCATCAAACCACGGAGTAAGGTTCTCCTTCGCTCAGCCCGCTGAACAAAGGAACTATCTTCCTCATAATGGCTATCGTCACTGCTCTCATTCATCGAAGACTCTGAAACCTCAGACTCACCTTGTGAAGGTGTCGTAAATGGACTGGTAATTTCCGAGGTATTTCTCGCCGATGACGCTGATATTTGGGGTGTACTTAAATCGGACATTGAGTCGGCTTTTGGAAGTTCATGTGCATGATAGCCTTCGGAGACCTGGGAATTTTCCTGCGAGTACTCCATGAAGCAGTAGTTGTCAACTGGTAGCCTAATCGCCCCATGATCCTCATGAAAATTATCATTGGTGACGAGTGGCGAGCCAATGAGCGAACCCCCTGAATGCATGCCGTTCTCCAATGGTCCCAGATGTGTCATATCTATATCTATCATCTTGCTGTGGCCCTGCGGTCTAGCTGAGTGGCATCTCGGTTTGTTGATTAATGCTGATACGTTGAGGTCACTAGCTGTTCTACGAATAGTACAATATTGAGCGGTAGGCGTTGGATGAACAGGAATTCGTATAGGTCTAATCAGGCTCGATGTTCTACCATGCTTTATATTAGAAACTAGTAAGATGCTTTGGAATGGGGGTTACGTACTGAAGTCTTAAGTGCATAACGATTTTCTTATGACTCAAATCTGACTTATCATTGATAGAGAATGGACGGGCAAAGCATCTTTCTTGGTGAAATTTTAGCTGGTTCTCGTGGCTAAAAGAATATCGACACCATGTGCAGTCGTAAAGATAAGCCTGCGAGCCTACTGTCTAGATTAGTTCTCTTCAGGCTATCTCTGTAAGTAAACTAGGACTGCTTACTATCATTAATGTTCTCTCCCGATATACTCAGAGGACTTAAACACGATCGATTAGCTGCTACTTTTGATATCACTTGCTCTGTATTGTTTGCCTTTCTGTTCTGGTGCTCGTATGCATAGTTGAAAGCATGCTTCAGGAGGCGTACTTCGTCTTCCCAGACTGACCCGCGACGTTTTTCGGCAATTTCATAATAGGTTAGCCCCCAGAATTGACGTGTGGGGTTGAAATTCTTCTGTTTTAAGAGGACCTCGATAACTTTGATATTCTCTCGACCTATAGCAGCTAACATAGGCGTGGAGGACACCACAGTCCCCCCAGGAATTGGAGGTTGGTCCGCGTCCGCCAAAGAAGAGGACAATAGAAAGTCTATAAGCTGATCATTTCCAGTTTCGGCAGCTCTCAGAACTGCCTTCATGCGTGGTATATCTACGGTATACTTAAGGGGTAGTTCAGTAAAAGGTGGCTCAACGGCCGCCTCTGTACCATGGAACTGGTCTGGTCTGCCGCATATTAGGGAGAGATGTGTGTACACAGGTTGCGGTTCTGGGAACTGAGAGGATTTCCATCCATCATCCCAATCATGAATTGCTTGGGTTGATTGTCCATATGGGCTCTGACTACATCCTCCATGACTGTATACGGTTAACTATCTAAATTCATAAGTAGTAAGGTAATAAAAAAACCTACCTCGAGCCACTACTGTCACAGGTCCCGAGTGATTGAAAGGACCTGCTCGATTTACATGATGCGAGAGATCTTAGTGACTTTCGAGATCTTTGAGAAATAATGGACTTCACTGAAAAGATGGAACAATGTGAGATGGCGGACTTTATCGACCCAATTGATATGTTCGATATGAAGGATTTATGAGACTGTCGAGATCCGATCGATTGTGTGTCGCTCCTTGCATTAACATCTCGTTCCTGGAGCACCATAGATCCTCGTTTACTCCTAGGTTTCCTGCCCGAGCGAGAAAATTTTGGGTTGCGTGGTGGGATTGCTGTCGAGGCTGATGCTTCCTTTGGTCGCTCTTCGCGCTGTCCACCATGCCGTACTACGCAGTGAATTCCTGCTCGCGCACAAGGTGAACAGGATGACGATTCTAATTTCGTTATATCACATCGGATTTGTCTTCGTCTACAAGTAAGGCAAGCAAGTATTACTAAAAAGAAAAGAAAAGAAAGGTCTATTATTAGCTGCGGTTCTTCTGTGATAACAAAAATACAATATATCATAATCCAACCTACCGCTTTGTTTTCTTGTTCGGGTGTGTCCTTGCGCAAAGATGAATACATCTAAGAATGGAACTGTTAGACAAGACGATAGTCTGATATAAAAGATGTTCATAGACGTTACCTGGTAGTGGCGAGATTTGTTCATGAGGCTTAGGAAGTATGCGTGATTCCAATGTGAGTGCTAAATGTTCGCTTTGGCAGACTTTTAGGTCAACGCCTTCATCACCAGTACTAATCCCGCTTCTTCCACATTCAGGTGGTGATGCATCTCGGGTTAAATTTTCTGGGCATGCCAATTCCATGATAGGCCCTTGATTTGAAATTTCTTAAGGAGCGAAGTTGAATCATGAATCATGTAGAGAAATTATATATTTTGCTAAATTGGGAATTGTATTATTTTGAGGTGACGAATGCTGACAGGTTTCCCCTCTGCAACCGTTGCGCAATTGCGCAAAATCTATCCTGCGCATCCATGCCTACACGTATACTACCTAGGCTCGGGTGACGACTTATATGTAACTTGATAATGATACTGGTTATATATGCGTCTATACCCTCGAAATAAATGCTGCTTATCTGCCATTTAATCAAGTTAGGTGCTCTTCGCTAATGAGCAGAGACTCATTTTTTCCTTTAACAAAAATTGTTACTATGATTATGTTAGGTGGGAAGACAATTCTAGAAGAGATAAAAGTAAAAACCAACCGAGATTTAACTAGGTTAAATGATTGATTGCGTATGGTATCCAATCACGCTGTATCGAGAACCACGACCTCGGCTTCAACTTCACCAATACTCTCCACAGTCAACTTGTCCCCTGCATTAACACCATCAATAAATGCGCCATCGCCTTCGTTAAGAACCTCGTCACGGCCGTCGAGTCGGATTTTTGCTTGTCCTTTCTTCGTCATCGGAATGTGAATGTACACCTTTCTTCTGCTGCTCTCCGCGATGTGGGCCCCAATAACCCAATCGAATTTTCCCTGAGGCGGGATCAAAGCGGCTCCCATGACGAAGTTGGCATGAATGGGTATGGTCCCCTCAATTGTCGGCTCGGCAACTTTCTCTTGCTCAAATGTAGCCTCCGGACCACCTTTGATCGGACTCAAAATAGGCACGAAACCCTTGCGCTTCTCTTCGTCATCAAAATGGCGAGTGTGATATCTAGGGGTGAGTCCTCGTTTCCATGGAATTGCCCAGATCTGGAGGAAATGAACTGTATCTCTTGCGTGCTCGTTCTGTTCGGAATGGGCAATGCCCGTGCCCCCGGTGGTAAACTGGACATCCCCTCTACGCATCCGATAAAACTTGTCCGACTGCCCACCCTCGGCACCCTTACGAAGCATACTATCCCGGTGGGTTAGTTCGCCGGAAATGATGTAACTAAAAATCTCAAAGTCGCGATGAGGGTGTGTTGGAAACCCCGAATTCGGCTTGACTCGGTCTTCATTTAACACCCTCAACGAGCCAAAGTGCGTAAACCTAGGGTCGTACCAGTCGGCGAACGAAAAACTGTGGTAAGTATTGAGCCAACCATGATCCGAGTGCCCACGAGCAGCCGACCGATGAGGAGTGATTTTAGCATGCGAGAGCATTTTAGACATTGTGTTTTTAATAGTGTTCATATACTGAGCCTTAACCCGAAGTTTGAGTTTGGATTGGTTATAGAAATAGAATAGAAATGAGTTCTCGATCTTAGAGGTCAAATGCCTAATAGGTTACCTGTTAGGCAGTTATAGATAGATGATGGTTAAGTTCAAGCGGTATAAGATTGATGTTTATTATATAACTAAGATGGTTTATATTTACTCTTTAAATTTAATTACAGAGCGACCTTGTATGCATAAATACGTCTTATATTCTGCTTGCAAAGCAATTAACAATTGCTGAGTATTAGAATATTGACTTCGAAAACATTCGACAAAGTACCTAGGTTAGGTTAATTCATTAGTCTTGAACTTCGATCTGAACTCTTAAGAGACTCAATGGGACGAACTATGACCCTAGAAGGTTAGTCGCGCACTCCGCTATTGCATTCCACCTTGCCACCTCTCCTAATACGGAGAAGTGTTAGTCAAAAGATTGCTTACAACGAATTAGCTCATGCTTATTATACATTGTGAAACAATTCACACTAGTAGGTACGTACTAGGTTACATAATATGTAAAAGAAGAACAAATGTAGAAGAAGAAATGGCTCATTCTATCGTAGCTGTAAGATATATTTCATTGGTATCTCATTAATAGATGATCATTTGTCATCCTAGATAATCAACCTGCCATTTCATAATTTTATTGCAACTATGATAACTGCCACGTGCATATTGAAGAGACTTGGATCTAACGCAATGGAACGTCAAATCCCCTCCGGAGCGCCCGATTGCTCCGACAAGTCGGCGAGAATTCCAGAACCCTGGGTGACCGTTAGGCAGGTAGAGGCTGGAAAGCATGGGGCACCTGCAAGTGCTTGAGGTTAGAGTTCGGAAAAAACCAGCAACCGGTACATCCAATCATCTGAGGACGACAGTTTCTACCCCACTATTTTTCTCCAACGTTTTTTGGTCGCAAACCTTTGGATCTCCTCAGATAGGAAAGAAAAAAAATTACCAGATTTAAATCACGATGCTGGTCGCGCGCTTTTTTTTCTCTAGTGCAAGTGCTTCTGCACTTCCATTCCAAAGTGTACACTCATATCATCGGCAGGTAACTTGAACTCACACGAGTACAAGACCTTATTTAATTTCAAACGGTCTTCATTTTGCGGACAAGCCTCGGTAATTGCACGTAACACGACGAGCACTTTAATCGAGTACGTGGCGTTGCCCCGCGATCAACTATCCAGCTCGATCTTCCACACATTCCGCCCAGAAAATCGAGGTAAGCAAGGTAAGTTATAACCAAGTGCTTCTCTTTTTTTATTTTTAAATCATATAAATGGCCTTCCGAATATGTGGTCCTACTATTTGGTAGAGAAGCTTGATGCCATTGATCCCACCGATTTCCCGATTCAAGATTCCGCCTAACCATGGAAGAATGGGAATAAACGTGGAAGCAATCATGGCTTATAACAAGACCATTGCCCTCGAGGATAGCCATCAATATTGTCATGATGAGTTATTTTCTTTATAAATGTTCGACTGCCTAGTCAATGCTGCGGATAATCATACTCTGAACAATATCATATCATTTTCCATGTTTACGTCTCGAGAGGCCACACAGCAGCACTGTCAGACATAAATCTCGAGTCTGAATGCGTCTTGGCGTGTGGATCGAGCCCGAGTCCTTTTTTGCTCTGCACAACTGCTGTTGTGTTGTTATCGGGAGGGTGTTATGGCACTATAATTAGAGTTTTTCTGCTAACTATATACCTATTAGGCATAGCCATTGGCGCAACCTGAGCTGCAATCATGTGTGGTGTAATCGGCTTGATCTTGGGCCACGTCAGTGACGACCCCAATTCCCCGTGTAAAGCTGCAGTTGCGCTTCATGAGGCTCTGTACTTCTTGCAACATAGAGGCCAAGATGGTTAGTAAACACCTGTAACAAGATCGACAGGATTGCGATATAAATGGGATATGATAGACAACGAAGAAGCTAACATTCATTAGCATGCGGAATAGCAACTTGCGCTGCTGGCGGCCGCATATATCAATGCAAGGTAAGCCTCACAGATATTTCATCCTAAAACACTATCAATATCTAACATCCATACTAGGGTAATGGAATGGCCGCTAAAGTATTCGGCGATGGCATGAGGGTTCAGGACTTGCCTGGTTCCATGGGTATTGGACGTATGTGTTTTCATTATCAGGAACCTTGCCACTATCTTTTACCTATTGAAGTCAAGTTATCGAAAAGATTGCTCCACCCTTACCACTTGTAGCACTTACAACGAAACATTTACTAACACTCAACGTCCAGATCTACGTTATCCAACAGCCGGTACTTCATCAAATGCTGAGTCACAACCGGTAAGTAATAGTCCTCTCTAGCTAAACAAGTTGCATTTACTTCTCATTGAGGCATATGAGCTTTTGTAGTAAGTCAAAGGGGCTAACATGTTAATAGTATGTTGCAATGCTATCCGTTCATTTCTATCATATATTCCCCAGCAACCCGTGGATTCTTCCGTGATGGGAGAGATAGAATTATTTATGAGTATTAACAAATAATAGATTTTACGTTAATAGTCCTTATGGCATATGTGTAAGTTATTCCTATGGTGATATCTCCAAAGCTCCACTCTCTTGTGGAAACATGTCGAGTATATTTGACCCTCGATAAAAAAATCCAACTTAGGGCATATGAGTGCATCTGTATTCTCATAAATCAAGAAGCTTTCTTCTTTTTTTATGCTTTTAGAAAGCGGTTACTAATGAGAGATGCTACAGTTTGCCCATAACGGAAATCTTATCAATGCCCCTGAGTTACGCCGATATCTTGATACTGTCGCCCATCGACATATAAACACAGATAGCGACAGCGAACTGTAAGTCGATATTCACACTCTAGCTATACTGGTTATAATATATATAACATAAGGACGGTCAAGGCTGATAAGAGGGTTTAGCATGCTAAATGTGTTTGCGAACGAACTGAATGAAACTGGAAAGGCTAGAGTCAACACGGATGACATATTCAGTGAGTTTTTCCTGTTTGCAAATCCACCAACTTTCCCCCATTATACATGTCCACCGTCGCACCCTATCCATGTAGACCCTGTACTATGGAGTGAGGATGCTCCAAGGATATTTACTAAAATGCTAATTCATTATAGCCTCCTTAGGTCGAATGTATGATCGTTGTTCGGTGCGTTATGCTACTAAAGTCATGATCTGTCTCATCTCAATACTAATACTTTAATTAGGGCGGTTGGGCTTGTACTGCTATGATTGCAGGATTCGGTGTTTTAGGCTTCCGCGATTCTTATGGAATCAGACCCTTAGTTCTTGGAGAAAAGGAGTCAGAGACTCTTCCAGGCGCAAAAGACTACATGCTTGCATCAGAGTCTATTGCCCTACGCCAACTTGGTTTCCGTAATATTCGGGATATCTTACCCGGCCAGGCCGTTTTTATTCAAAAGGGTCGAGCACCTGTTTTCCACCAGGTTCAAAAGCAGAAGGCTTACTCGCCTGATATTTTTGAATATGTACGTCGATGTTTTATATTGTCAGCACCCCTCCCTAGTTTAGGCTTTCGTCCCACGAGCCCTTCGCATTAAAATGTCGTGGTGTATTCAAATTAGCCAGCGAGATTTTGCTAATTATTTATATTGTAGGTTTATTTTGCACGGCCCGATACTAGTCAGTTCAGAACAGCCTTGTCCATTCAGCTAGTCATTTTCTAACCCTATTCTTAGTCATGGATGGCATTAGTGTTCACGCCTCCCGGCAGCGAATGGGTTATAAACTAGCCGATAAGATACGAGAGCTTCTTGGAGATGAAGCAATTAAAGATATCGATGCCGTTATCCCGATACCCGAGACGTCGAATACAGCAGCTGCAAGCGTCTCCGAACAATTGGGCAAGCCTTACTGTCAAGGTTTCGTCAAGAACAGATATGTTTTTAGGACATTCATGTTCGTTACCCTTATTTCCCTAATCGATTTGAAGCCCTCGTTGTGCTATTATGAAACTAGCATTGCAACCTGCGATTCTCTTCTTCTTGGATCCCTGCTAATCAGGTGTTTATAGTATGCCACAGCAAGGAGCTCGTCAAAAAGGAGTTAGAAGGAAGCTTAGCGCTATACAGACCGAATTCGAAGGACGATGTGTTCTGCTTGTGGACGATTCGATCGTAAGAGGAACAACCAGCAAGGAAATCGTGGCTATGGCACGAGAGGCTGGCGCGCGGAAAGTAATATTTGCGAGTTGTGCTCCGCCCATCACCGCACCGCACATCTACGGCAGTAAGTAATCCGTACCCCGTTGTGTCTTGGGTCCTTTTGAACTATGGACCATGTAACTGTAGCCGATTCGCTAACCCACGTATGTGTAGTTGACTTAGCCAGCCCCATGGAATTGATTGCTTCCGGCAAAGACCGTTTTGCCATTGCCAAAAGTAGGTCCAGATATTCGCTATGCCCCCGCCTAGCTGTTTGAGATACAAATTTGAATCTTATATCTACCTCGAATTGAGTACTAACCCAAGCCGTAGGTATTGATGCAGAGGAAGTAATATATCAAGATCTCGATGACCTAAAGGCAGCCTGTGCAGAGCTTGCACAACCAGACGGTCCCACTCAATTTGAGGTTGGTGTATTCTGTGGCAAGTATATTACGCCGGTGCCAGAAGGCTACTTCGAGCATTTGAACCAATTGCGCGGCACGAAACGAAAGCATGCTACACATGCACAAATTTCTAGCAGTGGCCCAACGATAATTGTAGGGGGTGGCCTAACCGACACGAATGGCTCAGCGCCACATGCCACAGCACCAGGAGGTGAGAAGGAGTCAGCTGAGAAGCTGAGAAATGGTACCATTTCACCTTTAATTCGAGAAGATATTAGCCTCCACAACGTGGCCACTGAACCTGAGCGACGATGATAATTCATATTATCCATAGGAGATAGATAGGGTTAGCAGTTCAGTAAACGATCTAGACAACTGGGCGAGATTCTATTACAGGCGGATCATGCAATGCAAGCATTAGTTATTGCCAAGTTACCTTGACATAGTGCTATCTATGTACCTGATAGTGAGTGAGTGCTGTACCTATTGCTTCTTGTTCGCTCCTTAGTCAAACAAGGCCATTACAAATTGGCCAGGTCAGTTATCACGATTCTAAATATAACAGTTGACTATACCGTTCCTATCATTGATAAAAACTCTTATACTATACCATCGAGATATTATAACTTAGGTACTCTTATCATTCACAAATTTTGTATTAGTGATATAAATGCATGTGAATATATTCTCATAGACTTGACATAGTCTTTTTCATAGACTTAAAGAAAGCTTTCAATTGAGTTCCTAGATTTGACGGGACTGTGACTTCTCTGTTCTTCCATATTGTTTAAGGTAGGTAGGTACCTACGTACTAACTATTAAAGTAGTTGTAGCCAACTATAACGCTCTTTCCTGGTAGGTCACAGTTTCCCCTGCCAGATTGAAATTTCTCCTCCTGCTGCTTCCTTGACTTAGTAGATGTCTTAATTGGTGAATTTGACATTTTCTATCATATACATGTACTTGATTGATATTCTTGTCCTCAATATTCGGCACTCCCTAACACAATTGTACCGCTAGAGGACACCCAATATTCCAGCGGACCTAAGATAAGCCGCTCAACATATACCCCCGTCGCCGGTACCTCCTGCCGTATGTTATTATCTGACTATAGCTCCTTCACCAACAGTATTCAACATAGTCATAGTCAACGTTATAAAGTTGCATCTCTTTACAACTGATAGACGTTGAGATCTAGCGTTACTACCAGCATATCCCTATTTTTCGCCATATGTCAATCGCCAACTCCGTAATTTACTGTCCCGTAAATCCCAACTAGCCGTATTGTCCGATATAGCCAACGCTCCTATTAGTACACAACCACACCTGGTATCTATACAGGATGCCGAAACGTCGCAAGGGTCGTGCTGCGCCTGTTAAAGGCGGATGGGATGTCTTGCCACATGGTATGGGCGTTTCCCTAACAGCTGAAAGTCAAGAAGTAAAGTCTCGTATTCCAACGCCACCTATTACCCAGTCACCATCTTCGGCAGAGTCCCATTCAGTCGGCGAGCTATTATCTTTTGTAGATTCAACATCTGCGACCGCAGCCGCTACTCCGGAAAAGGCCGCATCTGAAGTAACAGAAAAAACCCCCTTGGCAACACGCTCTACTCAGCTTTATATTGCTGAAGATGACACCGCACCCCAGAGTACTAGACGTAAGATTATCATCAAAATAAAGGTCCCGAAACAGGTTGGTATAGGAGAAGTCCTAGAGTCTAATAGAGATCTTCCCCCTGAGCCAAAGACAGGGGAGGAAAAGTGTGAGGCTGAGAATATTGAGACGGCCATCAAACAAGATACCGATCGACAGTTACGGCCGAGGAAGCTAAAGTCAGAGCCCGAAGTGTCTAAAATCGAAGCTGATAGTCTTGATTCTGCTGTGGTAGAACAGATCCCTGGCGAGCAAAGTGATAAGGGAGCACCGAAGAAACGAAAGCGAGGATTGAAGCTCAGCCCAACAGCAGCCGATGAAGGATTAGATCCCGGTACCCCCTTTCCTAAGCCAAAGAAGGTGAAAAGCCAGGTCACAAAAACAGGCGAGGGTCATTTAAAAAGTATAGCGAAGAAAACGAAGGACAACCAGTATGGTCTGATGCCACCAGGCGAGAGTCCCTTTCCCCAGTGGTTAGCACCAAGCGTCGAACAGTGTGAAGAAGTTCACAGTTTTCTCACAGAAATGCATGGTGAAGTCAAGCCACCCAAAGCTATCTCTGCCCCCTCGCTTGAAGTAATGGGGTGTGGTGAGGTCCCTTCTGTGCTGGATGGGCTACTTAGAACCCTCCTAAGTGGCGCTACAAGAATAGAGCATATAGACATGACGTTGATACCCTTGGCCGAGAAATATGGTGTATCAAAGGAGGGGGTTGGAAAAGAAAGCATTAACTGGAACAATGTCAGGCTAGGATCTTACAAGGATTTGGTTGATGCAATTCACTCTGGAGGACTGGCAAATATCAAAGCCAAGCATATTAAGGCTATCCTCGATACAGTATACCAGGAGAACACTGAACGACACAAAGCCTACCTTGAAACCAAAGTTGAGGCACTTGCGGGGAGGGAGACGAATGAGCAGAAAGACACCAAGACACAGGCAACAGATCAATATGATCTCTCCCTTGAACACCTTCGTGGCTTATCAAAGCACGAAATCCTAAAAGAACTCACGAAATACCCCGGGATTGGTGTAAAGACTGCGGCATGCGTCATTCTTTTTTGCTTTCAAATACCTTGTATTGCTGTTGACACACATGTCTACCGATTTTCCAAGTGGCTTGGATGGGTACCGAAAAATGCCAATGTGACCGACGTTTTCAGTCATCTCGAAGTCCACTGTCCAGACCATCTTAAGTATGGCTTGCACCAGTTATTCATCCGACACGGCCAACGTTGCGGCAAGTGTAGTTCAAGCACTGCCGAAGGAACAGCAGATTGGGATATGCTTCCTGAGTGCCCTTTAGAGAGCCTTCTTGATCGCTACGACAAGAAGCAGTCAAAGGCTAAGTCGAAGCCGGCTAAGAAAATTAAACAGAAGGACGAAGAACAAGATGGAAGACAAGATGAAGAGAAGAAGGACGAATCTATGGACGAGTCCTAATTTAGCAAGATGTGACGGAGAAAATATGGCGAAGCCTCTGATTTTCCTACCTTAGGTGCACACTCTTACTAGTAGCACCAGCATGACCTCTGTCCAATGCACTAGGTTAGCTTATACTTTCCCACTAAATTGGGGTGCCCCATATGGACACTAGAGAGGCGGGTGCTCTCATGGAACTATGTATGTAGCTAATGGTTATGCTACAGGGGGTGGTTAGGTGGTATTGATTTAAGGGACAAGTCTGTAACCTAGATCTGTAGCATGGGCAACAGTATAGTAGAACTGAAGTAGCTAGACAGAAAATGCGACGAGCTTCCATATTTATCCCCTTAAATCACTTTAGCCTATGATTCATCTAATTAGTGTATTTTATGCCATATTGGTGCAGGACTATTTCATACATACCTGGTAGGTACCTATGGATGGGATATGTTATTGAAGCTATTCGCGTGCTAATGGGAGGGTAAATACATGCACTTAGGTACTTAGGTAAGCAAGATTAAATAAGCCCTCCCCCCCCCATGCAGCAAAGGCGCGTTCCCTTCCTTGGTCTTACCTTATCTAGCGTAATTGATTCTTATCGATAGATACATTGGCATGTTCCTTGAAACTTCACGCGCCAGAAGCACATTACGGTACCTAATGCACTTACTCTTCTACAATTCAACGCGACAACATCGCTTCCCTCTCAATTTCTCTCGCGCGCAAGGCTATGTCTGCTCGTATAGCGGAGCATATCTGTTGTGCTAGCCCTCGCATTCAATTTGCACCTTTTCCTTTGTCACCATCCCTTCCTTATAATTTCTAGACAAGCCCGAACGCCCTACATTAACTCAATATACGTAATCTCATTAACCCAACAAAAGCAGCAAGCCTTTGTCATTTAGCCCTAGACGATATTTACTGAAACGGATGGAAAACTGAGAACGAATAGTAGCATACCTTCGACTTCGCGACGTTGATTTGGGGTCTATAGGGACATGCCCCAATACATTTCAACATGTCCATCCCCAAAGTACTTGTGACTGCTTTCGATAATTTCCGCCAGTTCCCTGAAACTTCCCACCTATGCTGCCCAAAGATTTCCGACGAAGATGACGAGATCTATGACGATCCGGATGCGCCAAGCAAAATCAGCGCTGCCGAGAAGAAGGATAGGATCGAGCAAGGCAAGCATAAGTTGATCCAGACATACACATGTTCATTGGTACTAGGGTTGGCCGAGGACTCGGCAGGGGATCTAGGCCAGGAATTCGGGATACGAACCAACAATTTCCTGAGGCTCTGCCCAACTTGTGTGCGCAATTGGCACAAGGGACGAAAGTCCTTTCTTAAGGATATTTCTACGTAAGGGTTATTTCGATTACATTTTGGGGGGGCGTGCTAACCTATAGAGTAGGGTTTATGACGACAGTGTCGTGTCCGAGATGGAAGACCGCCTGAACCAATTCGACTTTAGCCGCATCACTCAGGGCCTCGAAGCCGCCGCCGAATTCATCAATGCCCACAATGGCGTAGCCGGCCAAAATACTTTCCTCAAGGAGGAGAAAGAGGAGCTCCTTATATCTCTCTATGAAGCTATTTGCTGCATGCCGTACTTGAGCTTGCCAGAAAACCGAAAGCAATTCAATTATGTGTTTGAATCCATCCAGAAACGAAAGATCCTTAAGCTGGATGAGATCCTACCGACTATGACCTTCTTTCTCTTCGACGAGAATGAAATTCGTAATAGATTTGCCGTCCACACATTCTCTCGACAACCTTCTATTACCGCCGAGGACTTTGAGTGGGCAATTCACGACAACTTGGTGAATGCAATTTTAAGAGCAAATGATACCAATGCATCTCCCCAATTCCTGCTTCGATTCTGGCAAGGCTTTCTTTATATCCTCGACGTCCTCGATGAGAATCTTGTATTCCATTCTCTGCGAGCAATGTCCGTCCAGCCGAACATATACGATTTAATGCTGGCCCAAATGCCTCGGATTACATCGGTTTCGGTCTTAAAAGTACTGCTGAAGGCCTTCTGTTCTCTGATACGAAAGTCACCTAAAGCATTTTGGGATGCATATAGTCATTATTCCCATACGGCTGTTGCTGAACAGATACTGGGGAGCCCTGCCTTCAAATCACTGCTCACCCAATCTGGGGAGCATGATTTGGTGTTGGAAGGTCCTGCGGCTATTTCTTGGGTAAAGCCTTTCGTAGAATCAATTCCTACGCATCAGAAGAGCGATGCTTGTGATTCCCTTTTGCATCATTTTCTCCAGAGGTATGCCCAGGATCCTAATATGACGCCCGGAGGCAAGCTGGCTTGTACTCTCGCGGCGGTTGAAGCTCTATCTTCTACTTTGGAAGCATTCGTCTCGCCAAGCTACAAGTTGCATGCAGGCTCTTCCACCATTCACACGAATACGGCCTTAAACCTAACGTTAAAGTATAAAGATCTGATCATGCAGCTAGCCCAACTTCCCTCTGGTGACCGGCAAAATGCCGCCATGTCACAAGTTGGGTTGTCCGTAATTAGGTTTGCCCTTGCCCTAGATTCTCGTATTACCGTCGAAGAGTTCAACGCACTCCAAAATAGTGATAGTCATGTCCAACGGGAGGTCAAACGGAATTCGTCGGGGATTTGGGAGGCATTTTTGGAAATTCTCCAACCTGGCGCAGATGACCTGGCCAGATCAATGTTAGTTGCCACAGGTCCGTTAATCGCCGTGGAGATCTTTCGGCCGCTGAAGAGACAATCTCTGTCGCCAACTAAAAAGGAATTTAATATCGAGTTTCAGAAGACGGCTGAAGTTATTGGACGGGCTATTGAGAGATTGGCCGACTTCAGTGAATCCGCGCTTCGAGATTTTTGTCAAGATACTTCTATGATTTTACCTATCGTGGCGGCTCTCGTTCACGGAGAAGAGGTCATAAGCACAGCTGGAGCTTCTTTTATTAAGACGGTCACTGGCGAGGTAAGAAGAACGGACGCCGTACTCAAATTGCTTGAAGGCTACTTCGTGCACACCTTATCTTCTTACACAGCAGTTGTCAACGATGTCAACGAGAAGATGTCCCTTTGGTCGCCACAATTTAATATTATCCGGTATTCGAGAGATATACTTAGCAGTCTCTGCGATCCCACGTCTGGCATACTCCGTTCAAAGGATTTGACTGACACAGAACGCGAAGTCCTTGGCAATTGGTGGAACTCGCAATGGATATTTCTTGACAACGCCTTCACCCAGACGGAAGACTGGAGCCGATTGATTGATATGGAGACCATGAAGAATTTTTGTCGAGAGGCTATGGAACTTGCCGAGGCTCTCTTAGCCCAGGATGGTCTTCTAGCTTCCGCACTGAGCCCTCAGTCTGCCCATTCCGCTTCAATCGATAACAGTGAACAGCCTGAGAAGCAAGCTATGAGGGATATTCTCGAGCAGCCGCGCAAATATTGCCTAGGGCTTTGCAAGATGCTCCGCCTGAAAGATCTGTACCTTGTTACGGTAATCGTCAGTGTCGTTGGGAAACTCATGAAACGACTGGTGGAGTTTGACATGGAGCTCCCCTCGCTAGCTCTAGCATTCGTCAAGAACACCTGCATTAAAAACAAAGATGGGAGATATAATACTCAGACGAACATGAATGAACGCCAACGGGCTGAGTTAGTAAGAGCTTTGGGAGAGGATACTCAAGAAGATGACATCCAGATTATTTCAGCTAGGAAGAGTGAGCCTCTTAGACGGCAAACTAAGCTTGATGCTTGGTCAAAATCGAGCTCTGAGACTTCGGTGTCAAGTAGTTCTCAAAGGGAGAGGATACAAGTTAGATCGAGCAAGGATGATATCCGTGAGCTACTCAAAACCTCTTCTTCAGATAAGAGCCGGGCTACGTTGGACATGATGAGAGCCCGCCAAGCGGAGCGAAAACTCCCAGTCACTGATGTGGCAGCTATCCGCGAAAAGCGTCAGAAGGAGGCCGAGGAAAAGAAAAAGAGAAACGCCGAAATTATTGCCAGAGCCAAGGCTTTACGAGCTCCTAAACCGCTTGTTGGTGGCGAAGGGTCTGGCCTTCAGGGGCTTTCTGGTGTACACGGCAAAGACCACGCACCTCAGAAAAGCGAGATTATGGTCAACTCTTCCTCGGAAGATGAGGAGGATTCGGATGACGATGCCGAATTTTTAGCCCGGTCTGCTGCAGGGCAGAAAACGTCCAAGAGTGGGCAATTTGTGAAACCTAATGTCCGCCTGCCGGTGAAGAAGGTAAAGATTCAACGTTCTGCAAAGGATATGCGGGCGCGATTAATCCCTCCGATGGACGTGCTACATCAGGCTATCCTCGAATGGGACATCTTCCATGAAGGCAATGACCCTCCGAATGGCATAAAGTGCTCTCAGGTCTCCGACTCATATGAAGATCCGCGGAAATATAAAGAAACATTCTTACCGCTTCTCATCAACGAAGCTTGGAGATCTTTTGTAACGGCCAAGGACGAAGCAACCTCGAAACCTTTCGGCATCAAGGTTGTCAATCGGATGAACGTTGACAAATTTGTCGAAGTCAGCACAGCCATGCCCATAAACGAAAATAAGGACAGATTCTTAGCAGAAGGGGATATCATATTATTTTCACATGCCTCGAACCCGTTAGAAGCAACAGATGAGCTACATTGCCTTGCACGAATCTGGCGTGTTCAATTTAAAAACGGCAATTTGGAAGTACAATTCCGTTTGAGCGGCCGGGCGGGTCCTATATTATCTACCATGATGCCTCAGGCCGAACTTTACGCTGTTAAGATTACTAACATGACCACGATTGAACGTGAATATGCTTCTCTGGAAAGTCTTCAGTATTATGATTTGATGCCAGAAGTGCTAGATGCCAAGCCTTCACCTATGCTCAAATTTGGCCAGGATGCTATTGACCAGGTCATGCAGAACTATCAACTGAATCCCGGCCAGGCAAAGGCAATTCTTAATGCCAAAGAGAACGATGCATTTACACTTGTCCAAGGGTAAGCGCGGAGAGTAATGGAGAATCGTACTAGAAGCCCAGCTAATTAAATGTAGTCCACCAGGAACAGGTAAAACGAAAACAATAGTAGCAATGGTAGGTGCCCTTTTGACGGGCAACTTCTCTACGACCAGCGGCACGGCTATCAAACGACCCGGAGGGGTTAATTCAACAGGTAATAAAGGGATGGCGAAAAAGTTGCTAGTCTGTGCCCCAAGTAACGCTGCCGTCGACGAATTGGTTTTACGTCTCAAGAATGGTGTTAAATCCACTACTGGCTCATTCCATAAGATTAATATCTTGCGTCTGGGTCGTAGTGATGCCATAAATGCGGCCGTAAGAGATGTCACTCTGGATGAGATGGTCAAAGCTCGGGTGGAGGGCGCTGCAAATCAGAATAATGGGCCTAGTTCACGGGATTTGATGCACCAAGAAGCCGGACAGATCAAGTCGGAGCTGGCTGAGCTACGGCCGCAGCTAGAGGCCGCGAGGGTTGTCGGAGACCGCACGCAGATTAATCAATTACAGCGAAAATTCGATGAGCTAAAGCGTCGCCAGGGTCAAATTGGTGCAAAAATCGACGCCGACAAGGATAGCGGAAACACAGCTGCGAGAGAGAGCGAAATCCGACGGCGCCAAATTCAGCAGGAGATTCTTGACTCGGCTCAAGTTCTGTGCGCAACGCTCAGCGGTAGCGGACATGAAATGTTCAAGAATCTACAGGTCGAGTTCGAGACAGTGATCATTGATGAAGCGGCTCAGTGCGTCGAACTGAGCGCGTTAATTCCCTTGAAATACGGCTGTTCCAAATGCATCCTCGTCGGAGACCCCAAACAACTTCCGCCAACAGTGTTGTCACAATCTGCTGCACGATACGGATATGATCAAAGTCTTTTCGTTCGTATGCAGCGCAATCATCCTGAGGATGTTCATCTACTCGATACGCAATACCGTATGCACCCAGAAATCAGTCTATTCCCCAGTCAAGAGTTCTATGAGCGACGTCTCATAGACGGTGATGATATGAAGAAACTACGATACCAACCGTGGCACCAGAGTGCATTGTTAGGTCCATACCGTTTCTTCGACGTGAAGGGTATCCAAGAGAAGGGTCGTAAAGGTCAATCGCTTGTCAACTTAGAAGAGCTCAAAGTTGCTATGCAGTTATATGACAGGTTAATAGCGGATTATTCAACAATCGATTTCAAGGGGAAAATTGGAATCATCACGCCTTACAAGGCTCAATTATTTGAGCTCCGTGAACGGTTCTGTCGCCGATACGGAGAAAAGGTCAAAGAGCAAATCGAGTTCAACACCACTGATGCTTTCCAGGGTCGGGAGTGTGAGATTATCATCTTCTCGTGTGTTCGGGCCAGCCCTACAGGTGGTATTGGTTTCATGACGGATATCCGACGTATGAACGTTGGTCTGACCCGTGCAAAATCGTCACTTTTTATCTTAGGAGACTCAAGAGCTCTAGTTCAGGGAGAGTTCTGGAACAAGCTTATTGTAGATGCCAAGGCTCGAGATCGTTATACTGCCGGCGATGTTCTTTCTTTGCTTAGGAAGCCTGGAGTCCAGTTACCCCCTCCTAACTTTGATATCCCACCCGCACCGATACTATCAGACCCCCGTCCCCAATCCAGCGATTCTTATGGTTCCGGGGAGGCGCCAGTTGAGGGTTCGAATTCCACTTCAGGGAAATATACGCAAGATAATGATCAAGATGTAATCATGGAAGATGCCGCACCTTCCAATCGATCATCTAAGAAGAAACACCAAACACCCCAGCTGCCACAGACCTATACTGTTATCGAGCGACAAGGACAAGGTGGTCCGGTAGATAATTCAGCGCAAACAGGATATGGCGGGCTTAACGAGCGCGGTGAGAGCGCTACTGTCATTCGTTCTTCTGAACGTCCTATAATACACCAGTCCGGTCAAAAACGACCCAGAGATAATAGTGAAGACGGCAAAACACCGAAGAGGGTAAAATTACCTGAACACAATGAGACACTTACACATAACTAAATTATGATATCACAGGTTGCCAGCGAAACTAAACCAAGAGCTCCACCAAGTGCTCCTCGAGCAATGCCACAACCGCAGGATCCATCGGCAATGGCCGTGCTGGGTATTCCCCCTAAACACCCTTCGACAACGCGTAATCCCCCTCCTGGACCCCCGAATGCTCATAAGGTTTGTAATATCGTCGTCTTACCCCTTCTTCAGCTAACAATCATTGCCAGGGTCCATCTGGTTCTGTACCACCCAAACCGCTTCCACCAAGGAGAAAACCGACTTCTTCCGATCCATTCATCAAGCGTAAACCTAATAGACCTCGATAATATTCATGGGCGGGATACATTTATATTTGCGGAGAAGGCATCGGAGGTAATAATGACATAAACGCATTCCCACGGCGTACGGCTTTGAGTTATTCCAGTTATCGCAAATAGCGCGATTCCTTCTTCTCTTCAAAGACTTTAATTAGGGGTAGCCTTGGTCGGCTTTTTTGATACCTGGGTATCACGTCTTAAACGGGATACAGGTCACGATTTCATAGAGGGGATTAGACTAGGTAGTCGAGGTCGCCCTCATAGACTCAGTCCAGGGCTGGGCGCCTCAAGTCGTTAAATATTTACGATGAGCCTGATTAAAGACTAGGGCTAACCTAGGTAAGTAGACTGGGTGGTCTGGTCTATGATCTTCTGTGACGATTTACGCATGATGTTCTCGGTCCCTGTGATTTAACGTTTTTCGATTTCGAGTAGTAAATTCCTACTGTCGATCTCGACTTGCGGGTTAAACTCATAATTCCTTATTAGTTCCTCAACTATCCTCATCTCCTCTATCTATTATCCTCATTATATCCTATTTCTATTCCACATACTCATCTAGGTGTAAGTCTTTACGCTAATGTGTGTGGTCACTAATAAAGATCATAGACCTTCACAGGTATAATATAACAGGCGACCATCCCGTATCACTTGAAAGTAACCCTATCCTATTTTCTACCTCATTAACAGCATCTCACGTTTACCTAGACTCGGTCATTCATCGTACAACTCCGCAAGCCTGTCTACCTAGGTAGTCAGTGTATTAGTAGATACCTCTAGACCGGGTTCGGGAAACGGTAGTCCGTCAATTGCCTATATTATACAACAACTACAATATAGCAGTATCCATTTCTACTTATGGAATGCCGCAAGACGTATTTGAATTGCAAGAATTAATAAATATGTGAATAAATCAACGATCGTACAATCCAATAACAAACACCCAGCTAACTTAGGTACATATTTTTATGATTCCGTAACCCATTCCACCCCCAGATACCTCCCTTTTGCCTCCTAATATAAGGGAAATCTGCTATCCCGACGCTATCCCAACCCTCAGATCTTGTATACATAAAAGACACCTAGGACCAAGTTTGGGTAAAGTATAGTTTGGATTATAACAAATGAAATATAAAGGGAGGGTATAAGCCAACGAATTTCCTAGGTAAATCAGAAAAGATTAAAGACCTCGCTCTCGCTAAGAGGCGCCCTGCCCTCTTCCGCACGTTCTACCCCCTGGCGTCGCTCGACGCCGTACCCCGCTGCTTCCTGGAGTTCGCGCATAAGCGGCTCCATGATCTCGAGGCTACTAGTTTCGTCGTTATGGGTATTGCTAATGCTGCTAGAGTAGCTCGAAAGCCCTCGGGCTTGAGCTTGAGTGCTACGAGGAAATCGAGATTGGGATTGCAACTGCGCCTGTAGTGTTTCTAATGTCGACTGACGCACACGAGTGTCCATCTCGCCACTCTCTTCCCTTCCTCCGCTCTGCTGTGGACACCTCCCCGTGTCTAATTGGGCTCCATGCCCAGAAACGTGTAGGTTCCGGGGACGGTATCTTCGAAAGGGGAGTTCCCTCTGCTCCGGCTGCGGCCGTGGCGTCGGGATCAAATCGTCAAAGCTGCGTACAGACCTTAAGGATTGAGTGCGTCCCTCAGTTGATTTTTGATGCTGTGAATGTGCGGGATATGCCGAAGAAACACTGCGTTGTAAGGCGTGTCGGTCTTGCAACAGTGTGTTAAGAGTTTCCATCAGAGATACCAAAGTCTGCATGAGGACCTCCCCGTTCCGTTCTACGCGACGTAGTCGTTTCTCCAAGTCTTTTGTGCGGCTTTCCTTTAGCTTTTCGTACCGTCTTAGAAGCTTCTGTCGCATCACCCATTCGTAGGTCTCCTTTTGCTCCGCTAGTGCGTGGGCTGCGTATCGTGTCCTCCTTGCCGCCGCCTCTTCGTGTTCTGCCTGCCATTCTCTTCGGCGATAGTAAGATGTGTTATCCTCGCAAGGCGCTCTAAGGGATCCTAGGGGGGAGGATGGAGAGGATGAACTAGTTAGTATTGGGACACTGATGCTTCTCCCACGTCGCTTCTTCGCAACAGCCTCTGCTGATAGGTAGGGTGACTTTAGTTGAATGCCAGGTCTGATAGGGCCGATATCTGACATTTTCCCCGTTAAATACGGCCTAGAAGGCGGCAACCCTAGGTCTGGATTAAACCGGCCAAGCACCGGAGACTCTGGCCAGGCATTTTCGGCTTGTGGCCCAACCCGGAGAAGACTTGACGCTGGCGGTCGATGCATCTGGGCCTTTAGCCTTTCCATATCTCTTTTCTTCCGTTCCCTAACGCGGTCCTTGCGACTCGTAACTCCTTCAGATGTGGCGGGAGGTGATGAAAGATTCGCCTGCACCGAGCGATTGACTCTGTTTGTGGGTGGAGAGGGGAAGTTCAGGTTCAGGGGGGAGTCAATCTCAGGTCGTGAAGACGGACGAACCACTATAGGGACGGATTGGTATGCTGTGGCTGTCTCTGCTTTTAACACCTTTGGTGAGGATTCTGTCATTAAACTCTCGGCGAACGACCCACGAGGTCCGGTTGCAACCCCATTTCCACTGGCGCCGGTATTAGAACCGGTGGTAGCTCTACTAATCGGTGCCGGCCGATCAATAGCAGTATCTTCGATCCTACTAGGCTTAGTTGTTGTTGTTACTGCTCTTTTGCTGGAAGTTCGCACCGGCAAAGCTGGTATGGACAACAGATTCGCCGAAAGAATATGCGGAATACAGGGAGATTTTTCGGCTTTCCTTGACATGTCTCTCACTATAGAGTTATCGCTAATTTGTCCTAGTTGCTTCTGCTCAGATTCTTGTATAGTCGGTTTCTGGGGTGGACTTTCAACTATCCGAGGGACTGTTCCAATCTCAAGGCCTCCAAGGTCTGACACCTTCATCTGTTGCTCACTCTGTCGTTCTAAGCTTCTTGTAGGAAAACTGGATCCTCGTTCGGCGAGATATGTCATCCACCTAGCCCCTAAAGGACTTATCGGTAGTTTTCTATGTATACGACTCTCGGACTTATTCTGCCTATCTGGTTCTTTTCCTTTCGCAGAATGAGTTTCTTCTTGTGATGGTACCGTTGAAAGTATAGAAACCTTCCTAGGAGGGGGCGCAAGCAAGGTGAATGCTTCTGGTTGTCTCGACGACCTTGGCGGCAGCGATGCTGAGGATTGTGATTCACGATCACCAGTTACAGGCCTCGGGACCTGGATATTACGATCAGACGCCAGGCTATGTTTTGATACAATTCCCTGGCGAGACTTTAATTCAATAGACCTTAGTGTTGAATGTTGCTGGGTAGGAATTGACTCAGAATGCGAATTACCGGAAGGAATCGATATGGCGATGTATCGGTGACCGCTAATAGTTCTAGCAGAAATAGCTGTATCTGGAAGTCTAATAACCGGTGGTTGGCGCTTTCGACTCTTTCGCCTTTTCCCAAAGACCTTGAACATATCCCATTTCTTATGGACGGAATACACGCTCACATCGTCGGGTATCGACATAAAATTCCCTGGAGGGGGCTCCCTACGGAAAAAGTCGGCAAGGCCCTCTTCAGAATTTTCTCTCTCCCTGACGTCAGGACGAGGAACCATCTTGCCTTGAGGACGAGACGATGGTGTCCCATGCGCCTCGGAAGTTGTAGCTCCCCTCCTCAAGTCGGGCCCAGAGTGAACAATAGATACGATAGATGGTAGATGGGACGCTGACAAGTCTCCAACGACTTCATGATTTGTTTGGACCACTATTTCCTTTTCCACAAGAATCCCAAAGTTGACTGACTTTAAGAAGATGCTCTCCATAATAAAATGCTTGAGCGGAGACGACGGGAATGACAGAAACTCTATTTCTCAAGCGACGCTATCATTCATGTGTAAAGTAGTGACAATGTACGCCACAATTACTTCAACTCCTCCCGCCCCCGGTATCAGTGACATGACAAAGAGCATCAGAATCAGGTATTGTACGACTCTGGCTAGTTATCACCGAACCAAAGTTGATATTAAAAGAATCACCTCGAGGTTGGCTCGTATATAGTCTTCACGAGGGTGTTAGAAAAAGACTACGACACGTAGAGCAACTCCGCACATTGTACGAGGCTCCTTGCAGTCACCAAGAGGAGAAATAAGGGCCTATTCAGGGATAAGTACGGACGGTTAGAATGAGAATCTGACAAATAAGAAAAGAGCTCCAGTTAAATGATGGGCTGAAGTAAAACGATAGAGTTTGGCAACCGGCCGAGAAACTCAATTCGGATGCTTGTCTCGCAACTTGTGATCGACATATGGATATGAAGACTAGCTAGCCTAACTTGGAGAAGTACGTAGAATAACTGGGTTCACGACTTACAGGCACCGACCTAGGTGAATACATGGCAGCTTTCATCACTCATCACCAAGTTACTTCGAGTATGGGCAAGCAACTAGGATATATTTTGACGAAAAGCAGAGCGTTAAGCGTGATAAAAAGTAATAGATGATACAGCATATACCGATATGTAGGTGGCCAAGTGACTCGGGGATATCCTTGAGGTATGTAATATGTTTCAGAAGAATGTGAATGGGATAGGCATGCCAGTAACTCTGACTTTTGCCACACGTTCGACTTTCTTTTTTTTTTTTTTTTTTTTTTTTTTTTTTTTTTTTTTTAAATATTTTATTTTTTTTTTTTTTATTTTTTTATTGGGGAATGTACGAAAAAAAAAAAAACGGTAAACAAGTTAGAA